>NW_015112978.1:327564-372429 GCF_001443285.1 Poecilia latipinna
TGTATTTTTCTGCATTTTTTATTTTCTTTAAAGAAATTTAAATTTGTGTTTAAAAGAATCAAAAAAAAAAAAAAAAAAAAAAATGGGGGAGAGATTGAAGGGTTTCAATGAGGTGAGGGATATCTGGTGATGAACGCGATAAGCCAGCTGAATCAGTTCCATGTAAACAGTAGCTACAGTACAGACGACGGCCATTTCCCAGAACTGTTGTGGTGAAACGGCAGCGTCAATATGGGGGGATGTCTCTCTTTTTCTCTCTCTCTCTCTCTTTTTCTATCTGTCTGCCTTTCCCAGCACAGCAGCCTGCAGGCTTTTCGCCGTCACGTGGTCGACTTGTCCTTTCCCTTCCCCTTCCTGCCTCTCTGTTTGGTTATATTCCAGTCACGGCACCCCAGCCCAGCCCGCCCCGCCCCGCCCCTTGTTGCTCTGTTAGGTCACCCGCCTTGTTTGCTCAGATGGAACAGAAGAGGAAATGAAAGCTCTGAGTGCACTGTTAACCCATCCCTTACTCGCTGCTCCATTATTGTGTGCATGCCTTCTAATTTTCCCTGGGCTCTTTCATTGTTTTGATGAGGATTTGCTTCTATGGCAGGATGCTGTTTGTCCTTTTGAAGTGTGCTGCCAAGGAATAATACATTAAAAGCCTGGCATAAAATAAAGCAGCAATTCCAAATAGGATGGAGACAATTTTGTGTCTTGCAAAATTAATTATTACCCATTGAAGGTTTTCACGTTTGCCCTTTATGCAGCGTAAATGCATTTTAAGTGGATTTTGTGATAGATTATCCCCGAAAGTAGTGCATAATTGTACAACTGAAGGAAAATTATACTTTATTTGCTGCTTCTTTTTTTTTCAAATAAAAAAATGTGAAAAGTGTTGCACATCTAATCACCTTTCTTTTCTTTGATATCCCCAAGTCAAACCTGGTGCAATCAATTTTCTTCAGAAATTACTTAAGTTGTGAAAATAATTTATGTTGCGGTTAAAAAAAAAGTTAATATAATTCTAATTGGTTATTTCATTTATTAAGGGAAACAAAGCTTTGCAAATTATCTTCATGAAAGTTTTGTGATAACTGGTACTAAGTCTTTAACATCCCTCTAAAAGGATCTAGGCCCACAACGTGACGTGTTGTTTAAATTCAGCCGGAGGATCCTTCAGCATAAACAGCCTGTTTAAGGTCAAACCACACACACCAGGTTTAAGGTCACCCTTTGACTAGGCCACAATCATTTTACTCCCACATAATGTTCTTGAGCAAACGGATATTTTCTCCTCCAGGTTTTTGAAATGGCTAATTTTCCAGAGACTTAAAAACATTAATTTATTGACAAAAAGCGGAGGAGTGTTTTTTTTTTTTTAAGCAATTATTTTTAGAAGTAGTAAAGACTGAAGTGGAAGAACAAAAACATGCAAAACGTAAACTTTGCATACTATGTCCAACTTTATGACTGAGGCAGGAAGTGTTTTTTTAAAGTCTTTTAGCTTACTTCATTTTGTCAGACAGGTTACATTTAAATTATTTCTTGGCTTTACTTCCAAGGTAGTAATTACGCCTTGGTCTCACCAGTGAAATTTAACTGCATCGTTGGTCGGCTGTTCCTGCTCTCAATGCTTTATTGGCGGCGTCTTTTATTTTATTCTAGTTCTATCTTGTCAAGATAATTAGACTGTTTTTATAGTGTAAGACAAATTTCTGGCTCTAGACTTTCAAGAGGCTTGCCCTAAAAGACTTGCAACCTCCGTTGAAGTGAAATATAGATTAAGAAGGCTTCGACTCAGCGCAGGGTTAAATATAAACCCAAACCACACTTTGTATTTTTCCAGAGAAGTTTGTGGTTGTAATGTGAGATAATGTGGCAAAATTAATGGGGTATGAAAACTTTTGCAGGGCAATAATGTATGACTTCACCATAAAAGTGCTGCGTCAGTGTTGAAATAACATCTTTCCACAAAACATGTGACTGTCTTTGTGTTTGCACACTATCTAAACAACGTGTGCATGTGTGGGAGCACATGTTAGCTTTTTGCTCGTGCTTATCCTTGACTCGGCCAAACACTTGGTTTCTACACAACGAGGTCAGAACAACACGGACACCACAGTAGCTGAATGGCCATTTTGGGTAAAAGCTCTCCGCAATAATAAATAGCTTCTGGCACGGAGAAGTTGTTTCCCAGCTGCAGCTCGGAGCCAAAGCACAGAATTAACTCCAATACCGCTGTGGAAAAACATCGCCCATCCAAACCCACATACCTTCTCAGAGTCTTTGAGCAGCTTGTAATCCTTCAGTGGCAAGAGGACTCTCAGAAACACACCAGCTCATGGCTGCCAGGCGAATTACTGCACAGTTAGTGTGTGGAAAATACAGTTCTCTCTGCTCACCCAAACGGGTGAGGAGAAGCTTTTTATTGGGGGGGACAGAATAAATATTTCCCTGATTTCCAATCTGCTGCTTTTTGCCTCCGCTTGACCACAGCTGGTTGCTGTGTTTGCTGGAAGCTCAGAGATGCCTTTACAAGGGAAGATAAGCCTTGAAAGCACAAAACAGCTGCCTTGAATTTTTCCAGTGCTCCATGCTTATTTTGAAGGCGCTCCAAAAATATTTGGAGCGGTTTAAGGGGGGGGATAATGTGAACTTTATCCTCTCTCAGAGGAAGGGAAGGAAAACAAATATTCCACAATCTGCAAGGTCTGCATACGTGTTGGTTAAACAGTGAAGAAATGCACCAACGTCCTGTGAGTCACTCATTAATTCAAGTCTTTCATCTTGATCACGCAGTGTCGTTATCTCCAATCAGTCCACACACATGTGAGGAACGGCTTGTGCAAACTGACAAGGCTGCAGTTTGTGCTGAGTTGTGACTACAAGAGCTGCGCTGTGTTAGCCTTGCACTGACATGTCATCATGCTGGCCTCGGTGACCAAATACGCTGCGATTCGTGGAATAAACGGGAACACGGGCCACTTTAAACAAATCACTCACAGAGTCTGTTTTGTAATCGAGTCAAATAAACAGGATAAGCCGGATGGTAAACAGTAGAAGGAGGGCAGGGCGGCGCTCAGACCACTCAGGTGCTGCTCAGAGGGGTGGTGTTGGTCAGCCACCCTGCTGTTGGAAGCTTTCCAGCTCTGTAAGTTGGTGAGGAGGAAGGTGAAGGTGGACGACCCAAATGTAGAAAAACAAGCTGGGACGCAGCCAACAAAGAGGAAATGTTAACTTAAAGTGGATGAATTATGCAAAGTTCACATTTTGTACATTTTTGTCCTTTCGTTTGGGTTTTAAAAACAGCCCAGCCGCTTAACCCTTGTGTTTATAAATGGGGTCCAACCGACCCCACAGCCGTAAAACTTGTATCATTTGCCACAGTCCTCCACGTTTGCCTCAGTCCTTGCACGCACAAGGGTTAAATAGATTAATGTTTTTAGGTGTCTGGAGAATTAGCCGTCTCAAAAATCTTCAGTAGGCACTGCCCCTCACCTAGCAACCCCAGCCTGTTACCTACCAATCCCAGCAGAGCTCCAAGTGTCACCTAGCAACTCAAGCTGAGCTCCAGCACATTTGGTCAGATGGTTTTACTTCTGTATGTGCTGTACAATGGCTGCTGGAAAGGACAGGTGTTTTGTTGTTGACTTGCCATCCAGAAACCACTTGCTGCATTCTTGTTGGTTGCCCAGGAGGCTCCACTTCTGCTTTTCAAAGATGCACGTTTGTATTATTGCACATCTGAACTTTATCCTCTCTCTATTTTGCATCTATTTTTATATACGAGTGGAAATGTTGAGTTTATGGGGGGGGTCAGCAGCAACTTATTTGGATTTAAAGTGACAACAGGCCCAAAAACAACTCATTCTGAAAGTAGCGTGACCAAACTGAAATCTCATTATGTAAGAATGATTTTGTGCAAAAAATGTAATCAGCAAGATTTCTATTGTCCATAAGCCTGTCTTGGTCAAGGAAGCATTATAGGTCACATTTAAAAATGAAAAACACAAGAGTGCACTGCATGTCGCTAGGTTTCAGTTATTGTGACAATTTTAATCACTCAGAAAGGGTTCGTGCCCTTTTTTAATAACTGCATCAGTGCTCTGTATGATCAGTACAACAAAACTAATTGTAAACATTCTATGAAGCATTTCCTGTTTGACTCTAGTCCTCTTTATTCAACAGCAGCTAGATCAGAGGAAGGGCAGAGAGAGAAGAGAAAAATATGCAGCAAATGGCCCGGGGCCAGGAATCGATCCGGGGACGACGGCGTTGAGGACTGCAGCCCCTGTATATGGAGCGCCTGCTCTACCACTGAGCCATGCGGTGCCCTCCTTTCCTGTTTGTTGTAATATGTAGCATCCTGTTGCATTCTGCCTTCTCTGCACTCCATGCAGGACGTATTAATTTTTAACGTTTACTTGTGGATTTTAGAAGGACTATTTCCAATACAGTCTTGAGTCAGAAAGGCGCTGCTCCAAGCCGAGGAGTTGAAGTCTCTCGAGGTTTTGTTTGAGAGGAGAAAAATACTCGCACTGATTCTGGAGGTTTCCTCCTACTTAAAATTGCTTCTTCTGCTTTCAGTTGCTTCAAAGTCAGTGACTTAATGCTATCAACTGGACTTCCTTCATTAACTCTTTAGTCAATTTCCAAAATATGACCTGCCAAATTTGTATTATAATACCAATCGATTTGGATCTTGTGTAATTGGATCAGTTATTGTCACTGCAGTAACGGTCAGTATGTTGAATTGTTTCTGCAAGGCAATGATTTAATCCAATCTGTTGGGTTTCTTTAGACAGAAACTTTTGACACTAATTTGAATAGTTAATTGAGCATACTGTATTGCTTGATAACTTGGATCACTTTGGATGTATGTGTGACTGGATTGGAATTAATTGTTGCAAAGTTAACAGATCACTGCAATCTAATGGGTTCCTGAGATACAGATTATCTTTACTGGTGTTTTATCTTTTTTGTAAGGTGACTTGAGTTGATATTTTTGTGAATTGGCACTAAGCTTTATTGAAACTGAATTGAACTTAAAAAATAGGCTACGCCTAACTCGGCTAAATTAAAGTGGAGTTAGAATTTTAGAAGTCAAGACAACTGAGAGGTGACTGAGATTGGAGGTTCATTTGGACACATATTTATTTTACTGTCTTCTGACCCTCTTTGTGACCAGGAGGCTGCTGTGACCCGACCAGTTGTACAGACAGACCATCTAGAAAGTGAAGGCTGAAAGCCAGGCTCTGAAAGAGCAGGGCCAGGCCTGGAATGACGCAGGCCCCGGTAAACAGAGAGCGCCGAGGAGAGAGCCACGGCCCCTGGGGCCCCTCGGCCCCTCCTGCCCCTCCGAGCACTTCCTGCGTCTGTCATTCTACCAGCATATCCAATCCCTGATCAAAGGCCACGGAGAAAAAAGGGGGGAAAGAAGAGAGAGGAGACAGTGAAGTGAAAAGGGCGCGGGAGGCTGACGTGTACGTTGGAGGGAAAGAGGGGAGAAAACAACAAGCCCCTCTTTATCTGACGGAGAGGCAGCTGCTTGGGCCAGGGCACCTGTGTGCCTGCTGCCTCCCAGGACGGCGCCAAGCTCCGCCTCTGAACTTGCCGGTGCCAGAGCCATAAAACGCTGCCAAGGCAACACCCCCAACCCCGACGTCTGAAATAAACAATCTTTTGCCCTCGTCTGAGGAGCTTAACCTGTAGATGATCTGCGAGCAGGCCGAGGTTGGGTTGGCACTACCATCATGACTAATTAAAACCTCGTCCACGGGGGTGCGGCAAGTTACTGTAAAAAATCCTCAAAGTGGATATAAGCAGAAAAATCTGCATGGTCACCTGCCGTGTTGCACCTTTTTCATATTTTCCGTTAGGACGATGGCAATTTTTCAATATGGCCGACATTTTTGAGCCTTTTAAGGCAATTATTTCCATAAGATGCTGCACATTTTCATGATTTGGATGAATTTTATGTCAAATCATATGCTTTCGCCAACTATAATCATCTTATTCATACAACTTTAAAGTAATAATATATGGAAAAAATCAGATGTTTGTGAGTCTCACACCAGTCAGAGATGAAGATCTGTCTGACAGTCATCTTAATGGGTAGCGTTAGCTTCCACTAACACCTCAGCATTAGTGGGGCTAAGATTGATAAGCAAATTAGTGGTTAGTGATCCTAATTTTTCAGTTAGCTTTGCACACCACTGACAGTAACTGCTGTCCATTTTAGTGCAAGCATCCATTACTCCATTACAACCATGGCGGCCAGTTTGACAAATGTCTACCAGAAAAAGAAAACACAAAAAATGAAGAAAATATATCTGATGTTTATTTTTCAAAATATGTAGACTATAATTTGACATCAAACAGTTTTATCTATTTGGTAGTTTTAGCGCAAAGAATGTTTTCAGTGACAAAACCCCCCCCCAAAAAAACAGTAAGTATGAGTTGTGTGGGTCCAATTATGTACGATTTGACACCAATAATATTGGTCTGCAAAAGTACATTTTCCTTGATGACCAAAAAAGGTCACCATGTCTAATTTTTCCATGGCTACCGTTTTTTAAAAAAAAAAAAAAAAAAAACCATCAAAGCCCCCTGGGAACATCTGCGCCAAATAAGGTTCTTCTATCCGGATGTGAACAATTTTACTGTAATATTTAACTATCTGCTGCACTAAGTTCGCATTTTTCAAATCGTTCTCTGTATGCAAGCCATGGGAGCAAATCCGACTGTTTGATCATTTGCCTGAGGCTCCACAAAGTTCTGCAGGACTCAGGAGGTACATCTGTTTCAGTGCTATTTCCCAGGCCGGATTAATAAAAAATACTATCACTGAACACATGCTCTGACTCCATGTGCCAGCGCGGACGGGGAAACCTATTACATTTCAGCAGGCGAGGTGAGGACTGCGAGAGCCTTTCCTTGGGATTGGATGTGTCCTCTCTGTTTAGACTCTGCACACTTACAGAGGGAATCACACAGACTCACCGGCAGAGAGGACAAGCCTTGTGCTTTTAAGCAGAAGTGACATCCCATTCATTTAAGCAGGTCAGGGTCTGATGTCCCCCTACCGTCTTATCTTACAAGGCTTAGCTCTGTGAAATGACATTGGCCCAAGTCCAGCACAGACGAGGCAAGCATCCCTGAAGCTGGCCTGCTCTGCACCAAAACCACGCACTCAAATGCTTTTAGCTGAAAGTGGGATTTTTGATTCACCCTTCAATATTATGCAATGTGGGAAAACAGCACCTGCAACTTTAATATATCTTACTTGGAATTTGCTTAATTGCCACGGTTTTCAACTTGTACAAGATAAAATAAAATAAAAAATCAAATACTTTTTGGGGTATATGTATTATTTTTTTCCTAATTTTCACAAATTTAGATCTGGACTTTGGCAAATAAATTCTCTCTATGTGGCATCTGTTTTGCAACTAACAACATAAATGAGACCAAGATTAAATCTACGTGGCAAAGATAAAAAATACAAGTCATAAAAGACTAAAACAAATACGATTCCATGCTAAACCAATACCAGTCTTCTTCCACTGGTTTTATTCAGGAGTATCAGAGTAAAAAAAGATGGAAAATGTACATCACATATTTAAGATTTCTATCTAAAATAACAAAAAACAAAAACAAATATCAACGTCTTTCCACTTCTATTTTTTACCGGTCATGCACTCCTTTGTGTTTTTTACTGCTTCCAGTCAAAGACGCAGAAGTTTGTGGCTTTAATATGACACAATATGACAAAGAGCAGCAGAGATATGAATACTTTTGCAAGTCACTGTGGAGCCAACGATGACGACGAGCGAACCCGGCACGTTTTTCTACAAACACAAATCCAATTTCCTTTTGACACATTCTCTTTGTTTTCTCAGCTTTTGTTGTTGGCAAGCAGTGATGCAGCAGGAAGAGGAGACAGTTGCCATGGCAATCACAGCCATAGGACTAAATATCCTTGGAGGGAAAGACTTGTGGCAGAGCTGCTCCAGTCAGTTTAATTGTTGGCATCAACGTGCCAATAAAAGCAGACAAAAGCACATGTGCAGAAAGTGTGCAAATGGCAAAGTAGATGCATAATGGGCATGTATGTGAACAGCAGAACATGACACAGTAGGGACAAATGACGCTGTGACAACATGTTGTGGGTTCAGTCATCACCGGCATCAGTCTTTGCTGCCTGATGGGAGGCTACAAATGAAACCCTGTCAGCACAGCTGTACTCTTAGACCGCTATCCGTGTCAGAAGTGTCATCTATCCGGCTTGTCCGCGTCGCTCCTTTCTGAAGGCTTTACTCTTTCATCCCCTCTCATTTAATCTCGCCGTCCTGACAGCGGCGCCCCTGTCCCTGGGTTTTTCCGTGCAGAGTGGGTTCACAGGGATGAGTGCGGTGTGGGAGTGAGGATGATTGATACGGGAGAACATGCAGCAGGATGGAGCAGTGAGGACAAGGAAGCGCGAGGAGATGTAGGCGGCATGTGATGAATGGGTAGGGGATGAAATCAGGCTTTTGAAAAAGTAAACGCAATCTACCTTGAGGCTCAATTATTTGCTCGTACTAACATTTTATATTTTTGCAGTAGAAGCCGTGACAGATGTTGAACTGGAACGTTTCTAGTTGGAACACTGCTTGCAGCAGCGTTGGTCTTATTTGTGCTTTGCTTCATGATGACAAAAAAAATAAAAATAAAAAATCTGCCCGGGCGAAGCTTGTGCTTCGCTCTGCGTAGTCCATTAATATTCTAGTCATCTCCTGCTTCAGATAAAGGGGAGAGACAGACTTCTTTTGCTCTCTAAAAACACCAGCTGTGCAGAGCCGTGAGACATCCACACATGCACATGGAGCTGTAAACACACCACTGCAGACGCAATAAGATTTGCGCACACAGGCAAACTTATATAATTGAAGAGTTTGCAAGCAGCTCCATCAATATTGCATGGTGCTCGTCCTGCATGATTTATCACACACACAGACTTATTTCTCAGAACTATTCGCCAGTTTCACATCGAACCACCTGGACAGCATCAGAGAGGGGAGGAAAGTGGGGGAGGAAGTGAACTCTCGCATGAGCAGATATCACCTATTGTGCAGTCAGGTGGGTTCTGATATGCCGCTGGCACACCGAACAGTCCTCCCTTTCATGTCCCACTCATCTTCCCCCACCCTGCCTGCCAAGTCTTCATCTCTGAGAGTCTCTCTGTCACTCATGAACCTCACTATCCCTCTGCCGCCAGCCGTTTCTGAAGATCACGTTGAACGACCGGTTTTATCCACGACAGGGCCTTGCAAAAGAATTCATGTCCCTTCAAATTGTCAGTATTTTACGCGATAGACCAATAGAAAGTAGTGCATGATCAGGGAGTGGTTAGGAAATAATAAACTCCCTTAGCTCATTGCAAAGAATATCTACACTTTTCAAACTCATCAACAAGATGTTATCCTAGTGGCCAAAAGCTCAATCTTTGTCTCATCTCTACATTAAACTTTTCTCCAGAAGGCATTTAGATAGATTCTGGATGAGCAAAGCTCGTAGAGAAAAAATATATAGGTTTAAATCTAGACAAGAAGCTATGTTGGCAATACTTGAACATTGATGCTCTTCAAGAAATTTCAGAGATTGGGCTATTTTACAAAGAAGAAATGGGTAATATTTTAGTCTCTTGTTGAAGGCTGAAAGAGACATAAAGAACTGCAGCTTTGATTACAGCAAAAAATGATTCCAAGTATTGCCTCAGCTGGACAGTTACAAATACACAACTCTCTTTTCACCTTTTCCTTTCAGTTCACGGCTACGCAACGTAATATTTGTCTGTCTCATAAAAACCTAAATACATCCCTCAAAGTTTTTGGACGCAGCATGACTAAATGTGGAAAAAGTTCAAGTGGTATGAAGACTTTTGCAGGGCACAGTCCCCCCTGGGTTTTGCTGGCTCCCTGTCCGCCAAAGCGATTAGTCACTCAGTCGTCGTGTGGACCAAGAGTCTGGAAGCTTCTGATAGAGGAGCACTCGCAGCCCAAGTGACAAGCTCAAGGACGTTTCTGTGTTGCTACTGCCGTTTGTGGCGGCTGTTGAGAGCGCCCGCCTCCTTTGGGCCGAACCGAGGCAGCGAGCCGTTGTAATTACACGCCACTTGCCGAACTGCTTTTTCTCTTTGCCCTGACCATCTCCTGCAAAAAGCTAACAGCTTGTGTGTTATCTTAGTAATGATTCACCCCTCAGTTCACATGGACGCAGCACTCCTCTTTCTCCCTGCACACAAACACTCAGCCTCGCCGTTGCTCTTGTCCACCCACTGCACACGCCTAAATTTAAATCTGTGGATTCAGCTTTGTGCTTGCAGCTCAGTGCAATGTTGAAATATCTTCTCTATTATCCCGTTGGGTTATATTTAGGATCAGCTGTTTGGGTCTAAAAAAAAAAAAGCCTCTGCACCATTAGAGTGTGTATTAGTAAGGTTGCTGAGCAATACAGATGGCTACCTTGTTTCCCAGGAAACAAGAAAATCCAATTAAATAATCCCACGAACCATAGTAACATGTGGTAAACACACCATGGCAGTGCCGCGAGGTTGTTATTCAATCATCAGAAGTAAAACAAACAATTACTGAAGAATGACCCTAATGCAGGAACAAATGAGAATTTATGCATGGGAAAGCGTGGGCCGGGGATGGAAGTGATTCATCGCCGATACTCGTCGGCAAGAGGCTGCCCGAGATCCCTGTTCACAAGAATAATGATGATACTGATGAGCCAAGCATTGTGGGGAATTTATTATTTTGCTGTCTAAGTGTCTTTCATGTTCAGGACAAAGCATTTTCCAGGGGTTTTGCATTTCAAAGAGACGCGGGGGCATTGTTCTGATGAGGACTGATGCGAGAATGTTACCGATGCTAATTAACCGGTGCTAATTGTGCGCCTGAATAAATTATCACAAGGGCTGGTTTTCAGAATTGGTTAATATTTCATCCTTTTTTTGTTGTTGTTTAGTTTGTTTTGTTTTAGATGTTAGCTGCGTCTTCTTAGCTGCTGACGGATTGAAGCTGCTCCAGTTACGTCTGTGGAAAGCTCAGAAGGAGTCACACATCCCCTTCTCGTATGTCGCTCTCTCAATATAGATCACCCTACAGATGGATGTGCATTCTTGTCATGTGCCGCAGTAGCGAAGAGGAGTGCATGTAAATGGGATTCATTTGTATTTCATGTAGAACTCGCATGGAAAAGCAACACTCTGACTGAACTGGCTTTTAAGCGATTTGATGCATCACAACACAGACATATAGGGAACATTAAGGGACAACTCAATTACACCGTCAAGCATAACATTACGACCATTCACAGGGGAAGAACTCTGATCATTCATCATATTTTCAGTGGTTAGCTAATATTTAGTTCTTGAAGTTGATATGATGGAACAAGGGAAACAGGGACACTTTTGTAGAATAGTGGTTAGCAGAGTCACGGGCTCACTGGTTAACTAGAAGGAACTGCTCCATGTGGTCTGATCCAACAGATGAGCAACTGTAGCTGAAATTACTGGGTCCAGAGCACGTGTGTCAAACTGAAGGCCCGGGGGCCCAAATCCGCCCCACCATGGCTTTTTTATGTGACTCCAGACAACAAATTACATCAATCAGTAACAGAAAAAAGTCACATTTAATGTCATGCAAAGGCACAAATATTTCAAAATTCCTTTCAAACATTTTTAAATTAGCGCTATAAAATCTGTGATTTTGATTGAAGAAAAATGTCACAAAAACAATTGCAAAATCCTGGAGGGACTGATCAATGCGAAAAGACGTTCAGTATCATTTAATTTTAAGGTGCAGACCCAGCTATTTGCTACTGTTTTAACACTTTGAGAACATTCATGATCTTGACGTGGCCCAAAATGAAGAAGCTGTTTCTTTGAGAGTCACACGTTAATTGTGGCATTGCCATTATTGTTATTATTATTTCTGTTAATCGAATTCACTTTCTGAGAGCCTTTGAATGGATTACCGACACGGATGAGCCAATATTTGCTGCTTGATGCTGCCTGATCATCATGTCTTGACGCCCAGCGCATATTTTCCCTTTTTGGCCGATAGCATCACCAGTGAGTTAGCAGCCAGATGGCCTGTGTACATGTACAGCTGACTCACAGTAACTGGTGGCTGAGTCTTTGCTCCTCGCTGCAGGCTGTTAATCATTCTATTCTGAGCCGCAGTCAGGCGCTTCTTCGTCTTCTTCTTCTGCTTCTTTTTCTTCTTCTTCTCCTCCTCTAATGCATTGTGCTTAGCAGCATAGCAGCAAAATGACTAAATCTTGTTGCAGAAACGCCGCGTGGTGAAAGAGATTGCCTCCTCGCCGCCCAGCTCAGGCTGGATATGATAGAGCTGTCCTTGTGATTGGGAGGCTTTCCTCCCCCTCCAACGGCACTGTCCTCTCACCCCCTATCTTGAGACTGGTGGTGGCTTGTAACCATGGCGACAGCTGGTCTTGTTACCTGCATAGAGGGAGGAGGAGGGGAGCTCGTGACTTTGAAGCTTGGGTTACCAGCCGCGGCGGATGGAGGGAGGTCGGAGCTGGCGGAGGCGGGTGGGTGCTTCACACAAAGACCACACTGTTCTCCCTGCACGTCCATTCACTGCTGGAGCGACCAGAGAAAGAAACAAGATCAATAGCATGAAGTAGTTGATTAGAGTAACTCAATATTACCAGTTAAGTTTCCAGAGATGCTTTTAGAACAACCATATCAGGCGTTCCCTGTTTCTGTCCCTCGTGGAAGCAGACAGAATCATTTGCCAAGCTCCTCGCGCCACGAATAAACTCATAAACATTAGTCTGACTACATCACTCCCTGAAGTGACAAATATTTACCTTAACCTCATTCTGCAATCACTGAGTTTACGCTAAAAGTGAGCAGCAGAGTTTAAAGGAGCCTCCCCAGAGATGTGGGGCAGGTTACATTAATTGCATGGACAGAAATGACTGCATGTCGCAGTCCTCCGACAAACTAACTTTGAACTGCGCTGAACTCCAAGTTTGTCTCATTAGCTGCTGTAATTTGTCACTCCACCTTCAGTGGATCTGCATACGCACCTCGCCCTTTACCGGTCTCACTTCAGGACTCCCCTTCGGTCTTTATTTACACAATGACTTATTATTGAGAGGCTGCTTTGCACAGAGAAGTAATTAATTTTTGACTAATGATGTGCCAGTTGCTTGACAACAGCAATTACATCTTAATGAGTGAAAAGCTTAGTGTCAAATGATTGAGATGCAGCAGGATTGGTGCTAAATCGCTTTTAAGCCCACACAAAAGCCAAAATTACAACAACTGTGGGTTAAATACACATTTTCATTTTGAAAATTAACTTGGAGATCATGGTTTATGTGATGAGAGGTGAATATTTTAGATTACCAAGAAGTCCCACGGTGAAACGTTTCAAAAGTGAGTTTCTGACCATGAAAAGTATGTTATTTCACCACATTTCTATTTGTGCTGCTTCTGACTCAGTAGGTTAGCATGAATTGACACTGACGAAGTGGACAGATATATCTTTAGACAATCTATATTGGGTTTTATCTGATTGTAAAAAGCAACAATCACATGTGGGATTCCTCAAAGCTTCATTCTCGGGTCACTTTTATTCAGCAATAAGATTATGGAGTATCTTCCACAGCCACCCGCAAAAAGCTGAAATCTGCAAATACTTTGAGACCTCCTCTAAAAACACTTGGAGTTGCCCATTTTATTACTTTAAGCACCGAATGGATCTTAATATGCGTTGGTACGCACAGTGGAAACAGTCTGTGTATGACTGTAGAAGCTAACATCTATATTATGAATGACATCCTGGACTATCAAAAATATCTATTATTTTTTTACATTTTCTCTGAAATAGAATATTTTTATTTCAGGGACAAATAGAGATATAAATAAGTGAATCCATGAATACCGAACCAGAAACAGACTGGAGTCCACAGAGTATCAAACAGCGGTTGTTTGAATTTCCTCTAGTTTAATGGAGAACAGACAGAAGACAGAACAACAAAAGAAATGTTAACATTAAGGAATCACTCAATGAGGCTAAAATCTACAGAGCAGGCACAGAGGCAAGGCGTCATAAAAAATAAGACCAAAATATCAACGTCCAAATAAAATTTATAACTAAATCAGCCCCATTACCTTTGAAAAAAAGGTACAGTATACAGAAAAAAAAAACAAAACAAGAAAAAGGGGATTGGTTTATTGCAACAATCTCTTTAGTTTAGCTGCACTTCACACAAAATGCTGCCACTCCCTTCTCTGGCTCCCTGTTTCTAAAAGGAGAAACTACAAATACATTTTTGCTAATAGTCTGAGGCCTTCAACCTAAATCTTTTTAGAGTTGCTTGTCGGCTTGAACCATATTGACCTCCAGGTCACTGAGTGTTGCTAAAACTGGTACTAGAAATGTAGTTTCTACGTTTTTCAGCTCTGGAAAAAACAAGGATGAGCAGAAACATTTGGGTACTTTAAATCAGGACTGAAAACATTTCTGTTTACAGCAACCTTCAAAGACAGGCCTATTTTTTTTTTATCAGTATCTAATTGCAAGTTTTTTAAATATGTGTTTTACAGTTTGCTGTCTTTGAAGCGTCGCTTCTTGTTTTTAATGTCAGCTGCTTCTTCTCAGTTCCTTTATTTTCCTGTGAAGCTCTTTGAATCGCCTCGTGTAACGGATGGTGCTCTGCAAATAAAGTTGCCCTGCTTTGTGTTTTCTGTCGGTAAAAACGACGACTGGAACCACATTCATCCTGGGAGCAGCTGAGCAAATGGTCTCCGCTCTCTCCCTCCTGGAAACGCGGCCGACGCATTCCAGAGATGCATGAATGGGATTGTTGTTATGATGGAGAGCGGCGAGCGGGCCAGATATGGAAGGGCTGTTGCCATGGAGACCACTCCAAGAGGCTGAAAGCAGCTGTAGACAGTCAGCTGATGCCCATTGGGTGAACGCTTTCAAACACCATTTGCTTACTTCTTTATTTATTTATTTCACTTTCACCACAGAGAAAGGGAAAGAGAGCGACAGAGAGAGAGAGAAAGAGACAGAAAGAGCTTCCCAGGATACAGAAAATGCCTCCGCCATTTTGTATACAGCCACAGCATGAGTGTGTAAAGCTGCACTATCACGTTTAACCTGGCTTCATGTGTATTTCGGACACTAAAAAGAACAATTCGCCACCGTGAAGGTTATACAGCAACTATTTAGTTCAGGGATGCGTTCATTTTCAAACTAAATTATCAAATTGTTGCTTTTTGCAGCTCACTGGATTTCAGGTTTACAACACAAAACACCTTTCATAATGTTGACTTAAAGATGTGATTATTCCTGAATTAAAGTGGATGTTATTAATTGATCATAATGTGAGCATCTCTATACTATAGGACAGTTTGCTGGTCATTACTAACACAATGCCAGGAAGGAAAGATATCAGCAATGACCTTAGGTAAGAAAGTGTTGCAGCCAATCAACATGTGAAGGGTTATAAGACTGATTTGCAAATAATTTGAAGTATTTCATTCTTTTGTAAGAAAAAAATTCTTCACAAGTGGGAAACTGAATGCGTCAATAATCCCAAATGCAGCAGTAAATCAGCAACGTCAAAGTACAGACATCAATATGACACAAATATGTCAGTGGGCTTTGAAAGAACTAGATTAATGTTGTAAATGTTTTAAAATCCCTCCTTTGTAATGTGAAAAACTGATAAAGTCAGAAAAACAAAGCTTGACGTTAATGCAGCAAAAGTTGGGTTCTGCAGGGACCTACCAAGCTTTGTCATACACACCTTTAATATTTTATGACTCTCTGACAGTGCAGAATTAGTGTTGTGAAATGAAAGTTAGGTTCTAATGATTTTAGAGTTTGGTGAGGATGAAATCTTTTTTATTTATCTTAAGGGGCATTCCGATCAGTCCGCTTTATCCAAACTCCAGTCCGTTTACCTAGAAAGTCTGGTTCGTTTGAGAAGATGTGAACGTGAAATTGAGCTCTGATACAGACTAAAAAAGCAAACTCTGGTCCGCCAACAAACCTAGGTGTTGGTTTTATTAAAGTGAAATCCGGTGTGATTCAAATGCATAATGCCAAGCAGACCAGAAACCGCTCCAAAAGCAGGAAGTGGACTGTTGTGCAGGGCATTCTGGGTAAATACAACCAAAAGCAATGCGCACGTCTAGCATTTGATGGAGAAATGGCTTGTGTCTTTTACTAATAAAAGAGAAATCCTACTAAATCCTGCTAAAATCTGACGGCACTCCGTCTTTGTTTACTTTTCGTGAAGAAGGAAGTTGCCCCCAATGTCTTCTTCAGAAGTTTTTGTGTTGGTTCCTTCAGTATTTATTGGTGCAGCGACACCACTGGCGACGGGGGGAATACTTTTTTCATTGGTTTAGTTCATTTGAAAGCAAATCGCAGCAGCCGAAAATGTAACAAATGTTGCATCTTTGATTCCCAATCTAACCGAGTCGAAGTGTAAAAACATCCGTAGATGCATATAATTTTAAAAAGAGGTTGCACCTTTGTTTTTCTTTCTGGCGTTGAACACATGTGACTGGATGTCTGTGTTGACTTTGCCTATTTTCCTCCCTTGGAAAAACACCCCCTTTTCCTTCCTTCGTAATGTAACACTCCACACTAATGTATTCAGCATGTCACCATGTGAGTCACATGTTGCTTGTGTTAAAAGCGTCTCTGTAGAAACAGGCCAGGGTTTGTGCAAGCAGCGGTGAATCGGACCTTTTTGGAGCAGATAATGTGGCCCGTCACGTCAAAGAGGACAATGAGATCTTTTTCTGGTCCGGAAGAGAGAGCGTAACCCTATATGTGGCTTAAATAGAGCGAGATAAAGAGTCAAGTATCAATACTGCTGCTGTCCCGCAAGAGAGACAACGATGGGCGTGGGTCGTCACTCGGTTTACAGTTGCCGTTTTGTGCAAGTCATGAATGATTTTCTTGCACCATGTGGCATGAGCGTCTGTTATTAACAGGATAAAGCACGATGCAAGAAGCAGTGGAAGTGACATGTAGGCTGACGTCCAGCAAAACAAGTTTTTTTTTGTTTTTTTTTAATCTCTTAGAACATTTACATTTGCAACTGAGTGCATAAAATCGACACAAAAGCCTGGTAACTTTAGAGGAGATATGATGTTTCGACATCAGCAGTGAAAGGTTGAGGTGCGTGTGCGCGCGCGCACAACGTTATTTGTTTGTGCTGCAACTAATCCGGTTCGTCTTACCTTGGCTGCAGCAGTAACCGTGGGAAAGAATGCGGCTCCTCCACTGTACTTGTTTTCTTTGTGTCGGAGGTGTGGCCGGGTCACCGTGTGAAGTGCTGCCACCGTGTCTCATGACTGATCATGCTTTCCAGGCGTCACCTTTCGAGATTGCGCTGTTTGTGTCGTAATAAGCCAAGACTCTAAACAAACTGGTACTAAGAGTGACTTCATTTGCCTCAGGAGGTTCACAGCATGCACACAGGTTTGACTTTTCATTAGTCATTGTGTGCTTAAAGCATGTGAAAATGTAAATGGTAATGATTGAGATTCAAACAAAGGAAAGCCTGTTGTTCTCTAAGTGTCAAATATGGAAGATCCCCAACTATTTGTGAATTTTTCTGTGGAATGTAACTTCAAATTATTTACAGATTTTACTGTAGAATAGGTCGAGATCTAAAATATTTGAAAGAAAATGCAGTTACTATGTCAAGGTAATTGTCTTGTGTCTTTTACCAACAACTACTGTGGCATGCCATTGACTGCACATTGTTACATTTTCAGCTGGTGTGGTTCTCTTTCACGCTGCACTGTGCCAAAAGATCATTTTCCTCCTCGCCTGTGGTGGTGCTGCACCAAGAACCACTGAAAGAAATGACACGAAAACCTCTGAAGGAGTGCAAACAAAAAAAGAGTAGCGTCAGATTTTAACTGTTGTATTTCTTTGTTGTCACTGGTAAAACACTGTGAGCCATTTCTCCCTCTACTGTTTAACTCTTGTGTTTGTTTTGGTTGTATTTACCCAGAATGCCTTGTGCTATAGTCTGCTTCCTGCTTTTAGAGCAGTCTCCGGTCCACTTGGTATTCATATATCAAATCGAACTGAGACCTATAGGTTTGTAGGCAGACCAGAGTTTGTGCATTCCCACCTCTCCAAATGAACCAGACTTTCTAGGCTAACAGACTAGACATATTTTCAAGCGGACTAAACAAGGCTGGTGTGAATGCCCCCTAAATTACTCACAGTTGGACTATTTGCTAATTAGTGGAATAATAGGCTGTATTGAGTCTTATTTAGAGGCTCCACATACAAATGTGTGTTGTGTTGGTCTGTCAAGTTAGATTATAATAAAATACATTGACGTTTGGAGTTGTAAACTGACAAAATTTAGAAATTATGGTGTGAATACTTTTGCGAGGCACTGCATAATCAAAGCCCTTCTGAGGCTGAAGATCAAATCTGTTTTTCAGCCTTCCCCTCAGTTCTTATTTATGGAAAAATGCCCCAGAAGGGTAAAACCAGGCCACTTGGCTTAGATTCGGAGCAGCTCCGCCACATTTGGGCCCATTTAAAGCAATGTTTCCCCACCATCAGCAGCTGCTTTCCATCTACTTGCATTTTCCTTGTCCACCGCCCCCCGCCTGCCATCACCACACCCCTCAGCGCCTTCCACCACCACCACCACCACCATCCTCTCTTTCTGCACGTCAAACTTGGCAGGCGAGTTTACACTCGGATTTTCAAAGCCGCCCTGTTCTCTGTCAAATGTTGCGTGGCAACATCAAACGCTCTGCCGGACAGAGCCTTCCTGGGATTCCAGCGTGGTGGGCGGATAATTGGAGGCAGGCCTCAGCGGATCTGGCAGATGTGTGATGAGTTTTTACTGGAGCGTTGTTTTTTCTTCTTTTTTTAGAGGGGGGAGTAGTGAGTTTGTGGAGGGTGAGAAAGGGGATTTAGAGGGAAAACATAAGGGCTTTCTTTGTTGTCATCCCTGCTCCCTCTCTAAAAGCTGGCCACAGGGGCGTCGTTTTGGCCAAGAGAGGGCTGATTGTGGCCGTAAACATTGCATACAGACACGATATCTGAACCCAGCATGTGGAATTTGATGCCTTAGGTCTGACTCAGAATCCTTTTAATGCCCCGAAAATTGTATTTTTTTTTTCCACACGTCCCGTCTTTGTTTCGCTTTTTTCCCCGAAAGCCACGTTTTTCTGTTTCTTTCCTGCAAGAAACACCCAGATAATTACTGGGCAGTCGTCGATTGTGGTTCTGACTGCGGTTTTGGATGAAGGTCACTGCAGTTGCCGTAAAACTTATCGTTATTGCAGGGATGTGATGGAATGCCTTTCTCTCCCACCCTGGCTTCCCACTGTAAAAGCAGAAATTCAGGACTTGGGTTGTGAGTTTTCATGTCCATCCATCACTGAGCAAGCATAACAGAGAGGCCATCCAGTCCCCCCCCTCCCCAATCTCCCCTCTGAGACAAGGGTGGGCTCCCATTGAAAGTGCAAGAGGCCAGGGTTCTGTGGAGAGGAAAGACAGGAACAGGCGGAGGCTGCAGGGGGGTTGTGGAGCTTGGGAAATTGTTATAGAGGGATGGAAATGGACAAAGGGGAAGGGGGGAGAGAAAGACATGCAGACAAGTTCCAAGAAAAAACAGAATGAAACACAGCCCTCCCATGTTTTAGCAGGGTCCCCGGGGTTCATGCAGACAGTATTAGGTTTAATCTTTTTCTTTTTTATACAGGAAGGCGGTGCAGATGTTCCCGAGAGCAGGCCTGCGGTTTCCCTGTTTTCCTTTTGCTGGTTTTCCTGGCTCTCCGGCGTTGCCAAGGCGCTCCCTTACTCGGTGCTGGAGTTTTTGTTTTTCCCTGAGAGTGGGGCTCCAACAGGAGGGTCATCTCCAGGCCAGCTCCAAATGAGAAATAGTTGGCCGGCTGCCCTGGCGGCCGTACAAATCCGCCCTTTTGAAAAGATTACTGTGCTGCTGCTGCTGTTGCCGCCGCCTCCTGTGGGGCATGCCAGATCTGCTGAGGGGAGAGGAATGTGCAGGAGGGCTGGATGAGGGAAAGTGAGAGCAGACTGAGGAGACAAAGGGGGTGTGGGGGCAAATTTCATTCGACCTCTTTCAGAAAGTTTTGCCATCTCCCTCTCCTCCTCAAACGTTTCAATTTCTGCAGCACAGCACAGGCTGTGGATTCTTCTCAAATCAAACCTGACAGCGTTTTCCACTAAGCCATGAGCTGTACAATAAACTCACCCTCCCCTGCTTGTCTTGTGACTCCCTGGATTTGTTTCTTTCTCACAAATACCCTTCAACTCGCACATCACCCAATAATGAAACATGCCAGCGGCTGCATCATGATGTGGGGTTCCTTTACTTCAGCAAAGATAGAAAATCAGCTAAAGGAGGAAGGTGCCGAATGAAAGTGGTAAAAAGAGAGCGAGCTCTAACAGAAAGTCTTCTTTCTTCCTCATGTCTGCAAGTGCCTCAGTTTCTGCAGTTCAGTACAGGCCTTAAACTGCTTCCCAACTAAAACCTGATTTTCACTCAGCCATCAGTTGTGTGACATACCATCCTTCATACCCTGATTTTTCTTTTGCCACCATGTTTCTTGCACACAAATATTTTTCTACACTTCAAAAATACAAAATCTTACCAAATATTTCTGGTCTAGTTCAGGAGTCAAATATCTTTCTACAATGGAATTAACACAAAACTAAAACTAACTAGTTGCTTTTGCAGTCTACTCACACATATTCATCAATGTTAGGGAATTATTGACTTAAAACAAGCTCCTATATTATATCATTATAAGTTAAAATATGGGAAAAATGTATTGTGCCACTTGTATTTTATTTATAAGTAGTACTTTTTAAATTAATGTTAAAGATTTACTGACCTAAAGCAAGCTGAGATGAAAAATTACTTAAGTAAATTTTGTCTTATGTCATGTATAGTAAGATGTTTGCCTGGGAGATTAAACCAAAATACTTGATAAGATTGAGTGTTTTTGCAGTATGTCACACTCCACATCTATACTGAAGCACGGTGGTGGCAGCACCATGGTGTGGGATGCTTGTTTTGAGTAAAGACAAAAAATATGTTCAGGCAAGAATGTGAAGGGGATTCAGGAGGGGAAAATAGAGCAGAGCAGGTTGTTATTCAGCCTCTTTCAGGAAGTTTTACCTTCTCCCTCTCCTCCTCAGATTTCTGCAGCAGAGTACAGGTTGTGGACTGTTCTCAGATAAAACCTGGACTTTTCAATCTCTGCCGTGAGCTGTGACACCGCCCCCCCCCCTGCTCTCTGTTTTTGTTTCTTAGGGACTGGTGATGAATGATCGATTGATAGCGTGAGGGCTCACTGTGGGGCTGCTGCAGGCTATCTCTGCTAAGCTGCTTTGGCCGATAGGCTGCTGACTGTGGAGACTTCAAAGCCACAGCAATAAAAGTTGATTTGTGGGAGCATTGTGAGAAGCCCCAGACACTTAAGAAAGGTGTGCTTGTCTCCTCTAGCCTGTCACAATCAATACCACCCCACCAACGCTGGGCCTCCCCGTCCTCTCTGTGTTTACTCTTAAATAATGCATCACATTCACAGATTCTCCACCACTCACACACAGGATGGAGGCCATTAGCCGAGGCTACGAGGAACAATAGAATACAGCTGTTGCATCTTGGTTTCTATCTCCTGAAAGCTTTTGCAGAGGCATCGTTTCAGAGCTGCCTGACCTCAACATCCAATCCTTTCAGGTTTGGATTACGCAGCCGCCTAGTTGAAGCTCAGATTAAGCCTCTGTAAAGAACGCTATAACAATTAGAGGAACAATGGCGATGAAAAGCTACGCCTGACCTAGGGTGTCTGAGCCGGGAATATTTGCTTCCTTGTAGCAACGTTTCGGGAGGGGAGACGTGTGAGTCTTTACAAAAGCAGAACTCTTCTTTACGTGTTTTATATTGTATATTTTGTCACATTGCAGCCATTTTGTGTGAAACGTGGTTTTAAAAAATGTACACAAGCGCAATATCTGAAAAGTGTGAGATGTTTTTAGATATTTACATATTCAGCGCCCGATTCAAACCTCAGACCTTCTTGCTGCAGTGCTAGCAAATCCGTACTATACCTAAATACAATTCAGTGCAATCAAATTGGTAAATAAACTCCACCTGTGTGTAGTTTAATCTGAGT
Organism: Poecilia latipinna; assembly: GCF_001443285.1. Lineage (NCBI taxonomy): Eukaryota > Metazoa > Chordata > Actinopteri > Cyprinodontiformes > Poeciliidae > Poecilia > Poecilia latipinna. Next base: position 349,784 of record NW_015112978.1, read on the forward strand.
ATAAATAATAGAGCTGTTCTCTGAAGATCTCAGAGGTTTGCTAGAGGATGTTATGCTCACATAGCAGTTTTTAATGCTCAAAATTTTTTTTTTTTCGTTTTAGCTGAAATTTGATTTAGCTTTTACATGGTCGTTCATCCTACCAATTAAATGCAATGATACTTCTGTGTTAACAGTTTACGTCATACATCAGCGCACTGTTTACAAATGTAATAATAAGTTCCTCTATGGATCAGTCAAAAGTGATGCTAAAAGACACTTGCAAATATTTCTTTCACGCACACCCCAAAGGCTTTCAGTTCTGAAAGGTTCAACAAACAACAAACAACTGACTGAATTTTTACGGGTATCAGAGCAAAGGGCAGCAAATAATAATAAAAAAAACCGCCACACTCTTCAAATCTGTCTTTGTGAGAAATTCGGAAAATAATGCATGCATTTGCCTTCCACTTCACAGCTAAGCAATAAATTGTTATGGTCTGTCACATAAAATCCCTGTAAATTAAGCTGAAGCTTGTGGTTGTCATGTGACAAAAGGATGCTTTCACAAGGCGTCGGGATCACCACAGTGGATTTAATGTTATGTCAACAAGCAGAGCAGCAAAAAGGAAACACTTTACTTCTATTGTACATCTCTGTTGATCATTTTCATAATAATCATGTTACTGGAGACGTGGATAAATGCTGAGTAATTACATCATTCCTCGACCAGAAGAATGTCGGAGCCTCTCCTCAGTGCTGAGCGATGAGCGCTCACTGGGTGGTCCTTATCTCTGAGAGTTAGGAAACAGGGCCAGACCCATAAACAGCCCACTTACCACTAAGGAAGCAACTGTGTTGTGGAGACCACACCCTGGATTGCTGGAAACCTTAATGTGCCTAGAATGTTTTGAAATGAGAAAAAAAAAAAAAGAGCTTGTGATTTGATTTGGGTTCTCAGAATGCCCCTGAGCGAGCGGCACAACAGCCCAGCTTGGTTTGTTTTACAGAACTGGTCTGTTCCAGTAAACATCAGAGCACACGCAGGCACAGTCAGATCCCCGCTATCATTGTGTCTGCTCTGCACTGTGTGTTCCTGAGTCACATCATCTGCTTAGCAACATGCACGCTGGAGAGAGCAGGACAGAGCGACGTGATTGGGGGAGACCAGGACCCTCAGGACACAGAGCGCTAATTGCAAAGCTGTTTTCCTCTGCCATTTTTAGCAGATGCAGTACACCAGGCACAGAAAGAAAGGTTGCATAACAGGGTTTTGCAGCAGATACCTCCTCCTCCTCAGTTTTTCTCCCCTCCATTTTCATCTTTTTATGCGCTGCCCCCACCACCACCATGCTTTTCCTACCTCCATCCCTTCTTCATCCTGTCACAAAAGCTGTTCCAGATGCTATTTTAGATCACACACAGACAAAAAAAGGAACCATTCTGGTATTTTCACGTGTTTTTACTACAGCCGGGGTAGAAGCTGCTCCCTGTACTCGTGTGTATTCAGGACACGGATGGAAATCCTTTGTTGATTTGTTTGGAGGCAGTGTTGTTGATCTGATTGGGGTCTTTGGTGGTCCTGGACAAAGAGCTCAGTGTGGACAGCCTTTGTGCTGGAGAGCTGGAAGAGCAGTTTCCATATTGGGACAATATGCACTGTGACCTCTGACCCTGCTCAGAGGTAGTGGGTGGGTGAGGTGGTGGGGCCAGAGAGCGAGAGACACATCGCCGAGGGATTCGCTAACCAGAAACACAAAGCATTCCAGGCTAACACACAGCTACACACACACAAAAAGAGAGGAACAGAAAACATGTTGGCACAGGCAGACGATGCACACATGCACACCAACTGTTACTTTTCGCTCATCAGACCTGCAGGCCAAAAATTACACATGCAAGCGTTTTGCTGTCTGACAGGGGTAGGGCAGACTTGGCTGAGGGGAGCTGAGAATGTTTGCAACACGCACACAGACTGGTGATCTCACCACGTAAGAGAAGGCGGACATGAAGTATTTGTTGCTACGGGGCCAGGAGAGCAGCGGGGGAGCGGGAGGGTGAGTTCGTGGGTGATGGGAGGGAATTAGACATAAGTGTTTTATGACTTTTTGTTTTTGCTCGGCACAGTTTCCACATCGGTCCCAGGGAAAACAAAGGAGAGTTACGCAAGGCTAATTTTAGTCAGCCCCAATTACAGTCTCGCATGTGAACAGAGGGAAAGGGAAAGCAGCTGTGTGAGTGTGTGTTTCAGGCATGTAAACAAAATATAAAGGGCATTGGTCAGAAGCGTCTAAGGGAAGGAATAAATACATGTCCCTTCAACGTTGAGAAAAGAGCTTTGTGATGCCTCAGCCACAAACCTCAGTGTGCTTTAATTTGATAAAATACAAAAAGCAGAGCTGAATTTTGAGGTGGAGGGAAAATGCCGCATTTCCTGAATAATATCCAGCTGCCACTCCGGCTTCCTCCCACTGTCCAAAAAAAGACATGCATGGATGGCTCTATGTTGCCCTGTGATGGACTGGCCGATACCGGTCCATCCATTGTCTATATTTGCTTGTTCTTGCAGGGTCACTTCCGCAGTCAGTGGGCAAAAGGTGTTGCTGACGTCTTTCAGATTGGATAGAGAGCATTTTACCACAGATTCTGCTACAGACCTTTGCATCCTTTTCCATCCTCTTCGTAATTTTGCTCAACTTTGAGTTGCTCTAACCCGAAGGAGATGAACTCCAATCCTCAAGGACCACAACTTTTAGACGTCTCTCTCAGCCAAGATATTCAAAAGACATAATTAGGTCATTAGCAGGAAGTAAATCAGTCCTCGGATTCAGGTGTGTTGGACTTGGGACACATCAAAAAGTCAGCTCTCGAGTACTGAAGTTTTGACATCTCTGAAAAATCCCAAGGAAATAACATTGTTTGTGGCTGTAATAGGACAGAGAGGTATGAATCCTTTTTGCAAGGCACTGTCAACAAACAACAACAACAACAAAAAAAGCTGTTTGTACTTTCTTTTCATGCGTGTTTATATCTGAGTGCATATTCCACAACAGAGGAAAGCTCACTCGTATGCACTCTTCCCATGTCTGGATGAATGAATCTGCCATCTACGATCAATTTCAGAGTGACGTCCTGTGTGCCAAGCGCGGTTTGATGTGTGTGTGCTTGGCTGGCCAGGGTGATAGGAGGACATTCCAGAAATAGAAATGTTTCATGAAAACATCAGAACAGAGAATCATTTCACTGTAAAGGCTCGTTTCATAATCGCCCTGTAGGAACCCAGGCTTGTCTGTTCCATTCCAGCTCCCATTTTCTTTTTGCCCTAATTCACTTCTGCAACTCGTACGCATTTAACCCACTGTCAGCTCTGACTAGCCCTGCTCCCTTATCCCAGCCTTTTCTCCTGTCAGGTCAGGTTTGTTACAAAAGAGTAGAGTGCACTTTTTTTATATATATATATATATATATATATATGTCTGGGAAGCGCTGTTAACGTAAGAGCATTGATGATGGCTGAGTTACAGTACGTGAGGAAGCAATCATCCTCTGCCCTTTGAGAGCCAGTCAGGAGAAAGGACCACAGATATGAGTAAACAAGGTGGGGCTCTGCAGAGATGCTATCCAAGGAAGTTTATTTCCCCAGTCGATCAATCACTGAGCCATTCTGTTTCTGAGGATGGTCTCAGGATTAATGTGCAGCATTGATGGGTGCCAAGTCTCATAAACCTTTGTGAAAAATGTTAGAATTCAGTTTTTATTAATTTTATGTAATAGTTTGTAAATACATCCAGTTTACTTTTATGAACTTACTCTTATCCTGCCCTAGCTCAGTGGTTATGCTGTCAGCAGATAAGGCTGCTGGAGGACAAACTGACCACTTTTCCTCTGCTATTTTCTCCTACCGCTCTCCATTTATGCATCTTTTGCTATTTGCTGTCATTGTTGTTTCTGTGTTTAGTCTTTCCATAGAAAATACACCTGGTTCACCGGTATTCCTCTGTTTTTCTGTGACTTTCCTTTACAAAGTCCTTGCTAGCAAACTGTGTATTGTTTTTTCTTCTGTCTTATAGAAAGCATTCTATAAAAAGTATTCTAGAAAGTATAAAGCTGTATCTCATCCTAGGATGGAGACATTAATTGAATTATTGCCGCCATTAACTGTTGCGTTCCAATGTCCATTGGCCCACAAACGTCTTGTTTCCATCTCTGACTCCGTTCCACCATCTCTTGTTCAAGACACCAAGATACTCAAACTCCTCCACGTGGCTTCACACATGACTGCAAACCACTTCAATGTGAACTGAAGTTCATTGATTGGTGATGGCAACAGAACAACTTCATTTGCATCAACCACATTGAGACCTTGTTGTTCCTGAACCACACACTCTCATCTCCACAACCGTGCCTTAACATTAGGCCAATGAAAACAAAAGCAGGATCGAGGACAATGGAAACCCTGTTGGAGTCCAACCTGTAATGGGAACAAGCTCAACTTTGTGCCAAGAATGGCGACTTAGCTCCTGCTTTGGTTATAAAGGACAAACTAGTCCTTGAAAGTAATCCAAATACCTGACACTCCCACAGCAACCCGCACAAAATTCCCTGAGAGACAAGGTCATGAGACCTCTCCAGACCCACAAAGCACATGAGTACCAGACCAATAAACTCCTATGATCCTCTCTGCAGTTCCTTGAAGGGTGAGATCCAGTCCACTACTCAGCAGCCAGTCCAAATGCAACACTTCTTTTTTTCTGGATTTAACACACCTCAGTTCTCTTTCTTAAAAACTGAGTGGAAACATTGGGCTTTGGAGCTAGGGACATCTTGAGGGACAATGGACGTAAATCCTTGAATAAAATCTTTCCTTCCTCAATAACACTGACGTTGGTCATGGATGGGGCTTTCACCATGCTATCCAGACTCTGATCCATAAAACTGTGGGAGGAGTTGAAGGTTTCACTTTGCAAGAGCATAAGAGTTTGCAAAGAGCTTCTGTGACGTCACCACAATCAATCAGGAAGATGGAAACGTTTAGCATTTTTTTCCACTAAAGATGCAGAACAACTTGACTGGATTAAGGGAACAATGGACAGTGTCACGTAATGATGAGAACAATCATCTTTCCTGAATCAGAACACTGAATTTGAGCCACGGATTGATCTTCTAAGTTGACAGTAACTCAAGATCCATGGTTAAATCATATTAGGGTCGTAAAGTGGCCTAGCCAATCTCCAGACTCCAATCCCAAAGGAAACTTATGAAGATAGCTAGAAGCTTTGAGTTTTCCATTGGCAACCGAGAAACCTAAAGGATTTTTAAACTTTTGCAGTCAGCCAAAATCACTCTGGAAACATTTTCAAACTTGGTTTTTCCATTTTAAAATTTAATAACCCATTAGTGCACTGCATAAATCAGTGATAGAGCAGGAGCACCATCTACAGAGGCAACGCAGTTGTCTCCAGTTCAATTCCTGGCCCCTGGACATTCTCTCTTTGCCCTGCTTCCTGTCCAGCTACTATTGAATAAAGACCACTGGAGCCACAATAACATTAAAGAGTCTGTTTATTTTTACACATTACCTTACAAATTCAGATCACATAGTTATTTCATGCTCTGAAAACTAATTTTGAAATAGGATAGCAATTCCCAACCTGTATCCTCCTGTGTTTTGCCTGCACAGCTTGCTCACCGAGCTCAGCTCCAGCCTGCACATCGGATCAATGTAGATCTAGATCAATGGGCTTATTAGAGGTGCAGTTGAGTGGTCGACAAAGCCGATTAGCTGTGTCTCCATGGCACGTCCCCCCAAGGTTGAAGAGAAAAACAGAAGAGGTCACCAGTCACAAGGTCCTTACAGGGAATAAGGCTGACGGTTGTACATACCAACGCGTTCTTCATCCTCCCTACATATATGATTAATGAAGGTGGACTCTGGGAAACCACTGCCCTATAGCTGGTCAGGCCCATGCAGGAAACCTATTGATTTTTGTTCACATTTAGCTCCTCTTTGGAACAAAACTTGTGCTACTGCTGAAGCAAACGCTTGAGAAGCCTAGTTAAAAAAAAAAGGTGCTCGCATAAACAAAAGCTTAGGAACAGGTGGTAGTCTTCCTAAAGTCAGTAAATGGAATAAAGCTTTACTTTGAGAGACTGACAAGACTGAAAACATGAAAGGAATGGAAGAGACACTCGTGCTTCACAATGATTTCATTTTTGAGGTTTTATAACGGTTTACACTCATGAATTTACTGGCTTCCATTGACAAACTGACCACTAAGTGCTCAAAATAAGGAAGAAATGTTAACTATATGGTTAGTGAGGCGAGAATGGAATAATTAGAAATCATAGTACTGCGTGTTTTGTAACAGCATTGCGCAAGTAAGAGATGTATTTGTTTATTTGGAGTAGAGCTATCTCAGACATGCAATGCCCTGCAAAAGTATTAATACTACTTAAACTTTTCAACATTTTGACTTGTCGGAATCACAAACCTCAATGTATTTTCTTGGTATATTATGCAAAAAAGATGTAAGGTTTTTAAATTTCAAAGTCTTGTCAGAGATTCTCAGCACAATGATATGTGTTGGTCAAAACCCTTCCTCTGTAGCCCTGGTAGTCTCAAGTGTTTTACAGCTTTAAGCTACAACTACTATATCTGCTATTTTGTGCCACTCAGTCTTTTGTATGTAGATCAGAAAACTACACTTTTGTCCAGAGCAAATACTTTACCATGTCTCTTTCATGGACTTCCTGTGGTCATCTTTCAACAATGGATTAATGCTCTCTTTCCATAGCCTGTCAGTTTAAGCAGATGGTCACATCTTAGTGAAAAGTAAGAAAATATTTTTATAAATAGCACCTAAATGGACAACTTAAATTTAAAACATGGTTAAAAACAAAACAAAACAAAACAAAGAAAACAAAAACAAAAAAAACAAAAACAAATTGAATATTTAAAAAGTGCTTAAGGAGAAGCACTTGAACCCAAAAGTGTGCTGTGGTTGATTTGTAGAAGTGCTATGCACTTCATAATTATGCACTGCTCTCTGTTGGACTACCACATAAAATCTTAATAAAATACATGGAGATTTGTGGTTGTAACGTGGGAGTATGTGAAAAAGTTAATGCAGCATGGGAAGCTAAAGATTAATGGACTGTTCTTTTTCTGAGATTCCCTTGCTCTGTGAATAGAAGCTGAGCAATGTGCTCTGCGTACTGAAACTAGAAGTCGGAGTAGCACAGCTTTGACTCTCTCCACCTCCACCTCCTGCCTCCCCCAGCACCACCCAGCACAAAGGCCACCTTTGACCAGTAGGCCTGCAATAGAGCAGGGAAATATCTGATGACTAAGAGGCTGTGAACGCTGCTGAACAAACTGTGTGATTAATGAAAGCTGCATCATCAGCTGTCAGCCTTCACCGGAGACTCGCTGGTTATTTCCTCTGCTTAGATTCACCTAAAATATTTGGAGGAAATAATAGGGAAACACATTCCTCTATGCATTAGAAACAATCTAATGCATAGATTGTTTCCCTTCCAGTAAAGGAAACTCTTGTTGCCGTTACTTCTTTTCTTTTTGTCAAGTCAATGAGGTGTGCTGCGGTGTGCGTTTATTGATCCGGAGCCCTCATGCCTTGTCTGCTGGCTCAGGGTTTATTTGCAGCTGCTGTTACTGGAAATGGATCCCTGGAGCGATCTGGATTCAGCTGATCCAATTAAACGCTGTGAATAATTGATCTGACAGTGAAACTGAGCCCTGTCACATGGGAGCGGTGACATCACCATGTAAGGGGCTGAAAAAGTATTCTTGTGCAGCTGGACTGCCCCGGGTCGTTTGCTCCACAATCAGCTCCCTGTATCTGATTACTGCCTGTGAAGGACACAGAGCAGACCACGAGGACGCAGAGGGGGAGGCTACCGCAGCATTAGAACCATCAGCGAGGCTCTGCAAAGACTTACAGCTATAGAGCCTGGAAGCCCACGGGATTATCACACGTTACGGTCTGCAAACCTGAGCCTATACTAAGCTGTTGCAAGAAAGAAAAACAAAAAGAAGGGAAAAAAAGTAGTTTTCATTTCACACTGCACAATCTAAAGTTAATTATTGGTGAAGAAAACAAATCTGTCTTTGTTTCCTTTCTCACGGTTTCCTTTTTGGCTCTGGTTTGGAGTGAGTGCGAGTTGTTTTGCATTGCATGCTATAAAGGCCATATGCACAACGTGGTCTCTGCGTGGGCCGGTTATCTTTCTGGCCATGACTTAAGGCACAAATGGGAGCCAACTTTATCCTTGGCCTTGAGAGAAGCTTGGATTGTGATATCTAATGAAAGGTCTGCTCCTACTGATCACCACCATTACATCTAGATCTGCATGACAAATGAGAAAAGGGGGCTGTTTGAATGTCCAACATCTTGTTTAAGTTAGACTCTAACCCTGGGGCAGGAGTGAGAGGAGGAGGTGGTAGTGGGTTGGGGTTGGGGGGAGGGATTCTTTCTATGTCTCCCCTTGTTTTCTTACAGAAAAAAAAGGGAAAGGGTGTGGGTTCCTTGTTACAGCTGACTCCAGTGTAAAGATTTTGCATTTTCAGCACTTCTGATCTAGTCACTGTGAGGTCACACAGTGAAATCATCGGCAGGGCCGCTGTCCACATGGCCGCACAGTCATCATGCATCACTGTGTAATTTCCAACTGAACCGCATCATTGCTTCCTGATTGTAGGAATCCAATCTTTATCTCTTACCTTATTTTAATCTGGTTGATTGTGGTAATCCTTGACTACCTAATCTGATGTATATGTTCTGGAGTAAGTTTCAGAACTCCAACCCAACTTTTAATGTAAACACATAGAGTCCTGGATTCACGCGGACCTTATTCTTTCCCCTAAAGCCTACTAAGAAAATTCAGAACAGATTACTACTATGCAACAGAAACACTAAAGAGACAATGAATGTGACAAATCTAAAAAGTATAAACAACACCACATCCATATCTTAAAACGATAGTGTCTGACAGAAAAGGCTCAGTAAGCATTTTATGGCGTACTTTGACTGTCGTTTCATAAATAACTTTCTAATCGTCTCTTATGACATTTAAACATGTTCTGATTGTCACAGAAACCCAGAAAAGGAACCAGATGAGTCATTTATTGGCGTCTGGCCTCATCCTGTTGGAGTAGTTTTTTCATAAGCTTCTTTCCAACCACAAGTTTTCATCTGCCTCAGGGCTTGAAACAAGAAAGTGAAGCCTTTGAATTCTCAAAGAGAAACTAAAAACTGTGCTTTGTGTTTGTTGTTCTACTCAGACTGGGTTTGGAAAAACTTTTATTTTCTTGATGCTCATGTCTGAAGATCAACTGAAGGATTGCTGGTTTTTACATCTGAGGGCAATTATGTTTTTTTCCGCTGAAAACGTTTGGAAACTGAAATTAATTCAAGGGTTTGCAGACTCATAATCATGTTTTTGCAATGCAAGGCTAGTTAACTGCTGCTCTGACTCATGAAGCTGTTGTGTGTTTGTGATTTCCACTCCCTGTGCTTTTAACTAACATATTGAAGTAGTCTTTAAAGCATTAACAGTTGTGCAACTAATTCAACAGCTGGGATTTTATTTTCACCGAGGCAACTGAAAACACATCTTTGCACATTGGGAGAAGGTGAGTAAAACCAAATACTGCATGAGCAATTATTTCTCCATTAATTTCATTTCTATTTAGCTTATTCATGTAGCAAGATCCCAATAATTGTAACCTTAAGCTACTTCTCTCCAGAAGTAGCTTAAGCTTAAGAGAAAAGGGTCCAATTGCTATCCTATTGGAACACAACTCGTTCCAACCATATTGTAAAGTTCAAGTCTGATTAGTTATTGATTCTGGGCAATTCTCTGAGTCAAGCATGTGGCAACAGTGGAGTGAAACTGCTCACTTTGAGCAGGAAGTAACCTATGGGAGAACATACATTTTGTGACAGCAGTAACACAACCAACGACTCTATCCAGAAACGAGATAAAACACAGAAGAAATAGATCAAGCATATTAATCAGAAAAGGTACACAAAGGTATTGGCAGTACTTTGTATTATTCATTCAATACAGGAAGAAATACAGCATGACAGAAGCAATGACTCAGGAGCAATAAAGTACGCTGTGTCAATGGCTACCGTTGCACATTCATTGTCTCACTCCAGTAAAAAAAAAAAAAAACACAGTTATGCACTAAAGCAATGAGTCATGTTCTTACTGTGGGAAATAAAAAACAAAGACAGTACACACAATAGTAGTAAGTAGAACATCCATCAACATATTTGATGTGTACTTATGATTTTGATGATGGTATTTGACAAAACGTAATGTTTATTGCTTCATAATTGGTGATGTTTTTATGAAGTAAAGTACTTTGAACTGCCTTGCTGCTGAAATGTGTCAATACTTAACTATTGCGTCATTGTAGAGATATAATTCAAGACAACCAGAAGCCACTCGTTAGTAAGGACAACGAGTCTGATAATAAGCCTATTATCAGAAGTAAACAGGGTTAAAAAAAAAAACAACAACAAAAAAACTGGAAGCTGGTTCTATGATGCAAGTCACTGTAACTGGACACCTTGGTCAATAATGTAACCATTTCAGTTGAGTAGACTGAGACGGTGACAGGTCCATCCATCACGCTTCGTTTTCTTTATCGCCAACATCGAGTCGGAAAAATTTCCCTCATCTGTCAAACCATGGCGCTGCAAAGACCACAAATGAGAGGACAGCTGGAACGAAATCTTTCAAGCAACACACGGACACGAGCTCAACCTCCCAGAGGAAGGTCATACGGCGTTGCCATAGCAATGGGGAACACCAGCAGTATGTTAAGAAGGTAGCCTGGAGGGGAGTCGGGAGGGCGTCTGAACTGGATCTATGGCTAAGGAATTTTAGTGGCCTGGTGCGGATGTAGGTTGAATATTAATATATTCCTTCTGAATGAAGCCAGAGTAGCTTTGCCTCTATTCATTATAGCACTCTGATGTTCTAGACCCATTAACATCTGTTAATGCTCAGTACGCACCGCGACACATCCGGCTCTCAGGACAACGGGGGTATTTTTAGACATGTACTCATTAGTGCTGAGAGATCATTTGTAATGAAGGACGGGTGGAGAGAAAGGAGGCCAGGATCTCAGTGAAAGATGGTATCCATGCTCAAATGTCTGCGGAGCGGGTGGATTTAAACTGGGAGTGAAAAGAGCGAAGGTGAGATGTGAGGGGCAGGCCGCCGGAGGAGTCTGAGAAGGGCAGAGCTATAAAGTGGTCAGAGCAAGGTCAGGGAAATTATGCAGCACATTACGCAGTATGCTTCGAGCTCTCATCCTAAAATATAGGCAACACATGTAACCTCTCACTGATTGCATATGCTAATAGCTGGACTGAATCTATTGTTCCCACTGGGATCAGCATCCAGGCAGCCATCATTCATAAAAGCTCATCAGTTCTATTAGCAGAGCGGTCGTAATTCAGGATCATGCATGTTATCGATTAATGGACTCTCTGAGAACTGTTCCATTACTCCTCTCCAAAATGATATAAGATCCTGGAGTCAACATGGAACATTTCTCCTGTATAGGTTGCAGAGTTTGTTTGTTTTTTCTTCCTTTTCAATAATGGCATTCTGATTTAATTTGTCGCAGAACAGAGAGTGTCGTCTCTTTCTCCAGGTGGAGGTTTGTATTGGATAAGAATATAGTGCTGTTGTCTTGCAGAGAGGACACAAATACAGACCGCATGGCTGACCAGCTTTTCCACTTCCCTCCTCTTGGAGCTCAAACTGTGGCTTTCGTACCCTGATGCAACAGTGCCCCCCAATGGACATGCTGAAGGTTACCAAAGTAACAAATACTGTACCTCTGGGAAGCGTGGTTGCATCTATCCGGGCCAAAATGTAGTTAATAAATAAATAATTTAAAGATGTGTCATATTTAAAAAAAATATATATATAAAACAAACAGAGAATTTTGCATAAACACATCAATTATTATTGAAGCATATTAGTCACTGAATAAAAAATAAATAAATCATACTCACTGCTGTATTCATAATTTAAAATATTATTATTTGAGCATTAATTAGTTATTTCCCATTTTATTTGCTACAGTCCTCTATTATGCAATCAAAACTCTTTGGTTATTTAAATAGAGCTGGACATTTGAATTGTTTGCATGCAAAGTAATTCCACTTAAAAAAAAAAAGAAGAAGAAGCAAAAATTGACCCAAGACTGGAGTCCCGCTCTCTGACTTTGACACAACAGGCAAGCAAATAAATATAAAAAATAAAAATCTTAAAATTTAAACTGAGATTTTTAAAGAAATAGTGAAAATTCATATATGCTTTGTTTATTTGACTGCATAAAAATGTCTACACAAATAAAATTAAATTAATCAGTTATACATTAAATATGTAATATACAATTTACCCAACATGGGCTGCATGTGTGGGGTCTCTCTGTGTACTCTAGCTTTTACCCACGGTCCAAAATCATGACTGTGGGTTAATTGTTCTCCCTATGAGCGTGTGTGGATGTTTGTTTGTCCGGTGTGTCTCTACGTTGTCCAAAATGTACCCCGTCTCTCGCCCCATGAGATAAGCACACATAGCTGATGGATGAACCCAAAATTGGCACGGATCTCATGTCAAATCTGACAAAACAGAACTAAAGTCTTAATCTTCTCAGTTATGAACTTCTTTGTGCTCATGACAAAGCCCATTTAAATTTGTGTTCATTATGCGTGAAAACATGTGAAAACTGTAAAGGGTAACAATGCTTTTGTAAGGTATTATATCTCATGACTGTATGAGATGCACATCAGCTCTAATTGACGCCACTCTCCATCATAAACCCCACAGACGGATGCATCAGCCAGTTTAAGTTTGCAGAACAAGCTCTAATGCAAGTTTTCTTCCCCAGATGCTGAGCTGTTCTATTACAGTCCAAACTCTTAAATACGCTGAGTGACAGCGTTAGAAAGTTGTCCAAGGAAGTTGCTGCTTTCACAATTTCATCCCCTCAGTTGTACATCTTTCACTCAGCACTTCAAGGGTCCTGAGGTTTTATCAGGCACAGGGCTGTCAGAAAGCATCCTGCATGCTGATCGAAGCCGTTACAAGAACGTCCAGATGTCAGGAAATAAAAATTGGCTGCAACATCCTGCAGCAATAAAACAAGGTGCACTTCACATTGTCTCATAAGTCATGCTTGTAATGGATGAATTCAGAATTTACTCGGGGGTAGGGGGGGAAATCAGCGTTTTACAACAAAATATAAATAGTAAATGCAGACAACAGGATGGCAAGTGTGATTCAGACCATAGGGTGTTGATTTCTGGGAAAAGCAGCTCCAGAGGGTGGAAGGAGGAGGACAGATGGCAACGCGGTGAACTGGTTCCCCTACGAGGATTCACACGCAACAAGAAATCCAGTTATGAAATGGCTCTCTGGGTATAATGCCACTAATTTGGGTCTGATGAAGAACACAGGAGCTGATCACCAGCAGCGGGGACAAGCAGCCATCTCTAACAGGATTTCTGAGAAGCCAGATGTGCTGCAAAATAAATGTAATTCAGCGTTCTTCACCCCCATGGGGGGTTTTAAAAGGACATCTTATCATATTACGGCAAGTACTGAGAGTCCTATGCTGTATAAAAGAGTTATTGTTTTGTGTCAGTGCACTGGTGGCATCAATACAAGCTTTTAAAACACTTGAACAGTGTGCTTTGAACAGAATCAGAAAGTCAGATTATAATCTTGAGGAAATAAATTTGACATTGTCATTGATATATTTTTAAGCTTAGGATACGTTTGCTTTTGAAGGTAATTCCTAAGACTCCAAAAGCAAGCAACCATCACCAACAAATACGAAGCTTATTCAGAGTTTCCTGCAGAAAACTTGCTAAGCCTGGTGCTCGGGGTGCTAAAGTAGTCATTCAGCTGGCCACCATGTTTTTGACATAAAAAATGTTTAAAGTTGATAGGAAATTTCAAAATATCACTTGACAGTTATGCGTTATTGGAAGACTGGAAGATTAATGCCTAAACACCAACTATAAAGTCTTTAAAAAGGCAATAATAAATAAAAAACTAAAATAAATAAACAATGTTAAGCCTGGTGCAGGCAGAAGTAAAGCCTGGTGACCTGCCAGGCTTATTATACACTGAGGGAAACTCTGCTTATTTGAGATTTGAACTCAGCCACTCTTTCTGCAAGGCAACAGGACTACAGAATAGAATAGAATAGAATAGAATAGAATAGAATAGAATAGAATTATCCTTTATTGTCCCACAATGGGGACATTTCTGTGCAACAACAAAGTGACAGGCAATAACCGCAAATAGACTCACACATAGATGGACTATGCTATGTATATATAAAAGCAGAATAAATAATAAAATACTGTGCAGTAACAGCAAAATGTCAACATAAATACCACATAGTTATAAAAAACATATTCCAGTCCAGAAAAATGTGGTCATTAAAAAAGATATTCAAAACGTGCATGTCTATTTGAGCCTTAAAAGACAAGCTCTTTACAACAAGTGACAATGAAAAACACTGCAATAGTAAAGTTGTATTGATGTAAATACTTATTAAGTTTTTTTGGGAGCAGTGATGGCTATAGTCTAACAGCTGCGTGGCGGAAGGACCTGCGATAATGCTCCTTAGTGCATTTAGGATGCAGCAGTCTGTCTGAAGGAGATCTGCAGTTCAAATGCTCCACCATGCAGTTTCACCTTTCAAAATATAAAATATTTACATAGAAATATTTAGAAACTTTACATTTGTCATCTCTTGATCATCATTATCACTCCGGTGATAAAAAATACACAGTGATACTTTACGTTTTCACTGTTGCTGTGTAGTAATCTGCTATAAAGACAGAATACGTAAAGTTCAGTGCTCTGCCTATTTAAACTGTGACATACTGAATTTTCCCTCACAAAGGCTTCATCCATTTTGACTGGTATTGATTTCTGGAGGCACCAGACAGAGCAGGCTCTTTTCAATAAGGATCAATACAAGTGTCTACAAGTATCATCAAATCCCCGGCCCTTGTGAATCTTTCAGTACTGAATGTTTTAGCCATGCTCCAAGTGTGTCACAAATGATCATGTAAGTGGCATAAATTTCTCTTCTAAATTTGTCCTCTAAAAATCAGAGGAATCAACAAATTCAACCTTCTGTTGCTAATCCTTCAACTTCCCATCGAGTGCATCTGCTCCGAACATGCAACCATGACAATAATGTGTCAAACATAATGTGCTCTGCTGAATGTTTGATGTTTCCCCCTCCAGGCAACAACAACATAATCTAAAGAGATGGAAATGAAAAAGTAAAGTGTATTTTAAAACCATCTTTGAAACCTGAAGGGACCTTTCCCCCTAAATGCGAACAAACCCACTCAGGCAGAAAAGAGGTTTAACAGCTCTCAAACAGCAGACAGGCGGGCTGATTGCAGAGAGGGAGGCAGAGTGTGTCTGCTTTTAGAGGCTCTGTTGGCTCGAGTGAAGCCAAACTGGACGCAAATCATCTGGAGCCCCATCCAGAGGGGTGGGCATGTGGGTGGATGGGAAGGCAGAGCAGATAAAACGAATCCTAAAAAGCTCCTGGCAGCCGAATAAAAACAGCCCCAAAGGCTGTCTGTCATGGCGCGGTGTTCAAGCGCTGGCCCCCTCTTTCTGTTTTCTGACTTTGTTCGTGTCCTGGTTTCGCACGGCTTTCATCTCCCTGCTCGCCTGCTTTCATACGAGCCCGTGTAATCACGGCCGACACAAAGAGAAAGAGGAAGACCTGAATCTGCAAACGTTACACACGTAATCATTTCCTCTGGATTCGCTCTATCTTCCTGCTTATCTGCCTGTTTAATGAGCTTGTTTTTTTTCCTGTCCTTTTTGGCTCTGTTGCTACAACCACTGCCATCATGCGACTTGAATTTACTGCTTATCATTCACGCTACGCCATTAAGTCACCTCTCTTTTATCCTTGCTCCTCTGTATACCCTAATTGTTGGCTTTATGACATCCCTCTGCAGTCTTTAACAGCATTTGGAGCGGGATCCATCTCCACAAAGTCAGTCTGCAGCAGCAGACTGAAGGAGTCGACGCCTTCTCTTAAAATCAATCAAGAAGCACATAAAACTTCATAGACCTCTGGAGAAGTGCATGATGGCTCCTATTTAACTTTTATATTAATGGAAGCATAGAGGAGGATGTGTAGATGCCTCTGTTATTGATTTGTAGCTGTGTTTGCATGAAATGGTGCTTCGGATAATAGCTTGTACCAGTATTTGTCAGGTTACACCCACAAATTCTGTGTTTTATTTGAATTCATTATGAGCCTGAAAGTTCTGGTGGAGGAAAAGTGAGGTATGGATCAAAAAAATGTTTGTATGGCACGCATTTGTATTCAGGCCCCTTTACTCTAATGCTCCAAAAAAAGTCACCTAATTATTAAACTATCTGAGGTGTTTATTAAATGCCACGCAGGAGACTCAACACACAGAATAATGTTCTCTGGTCATAGAAACCAAAATTGCTCTTTTTGAGCAACATACACAGGATTAATTGGGGGAGAAATTAATCCTGTCCCTCTAAAGCACACAAATGAAACAGAGTGGTGGCAGCATCATACCCGTGGGGATGCTTTACTTCAAGGAAGATGTTGATGGTGAGACGGATAGAGTGAATTATATGGCAGCTCCTCAGACTAGCAGCAGCAAACACCTGGTGGAGCTGCGCGCCTGCTGAGGTTTCCATACAAACTACTTCCCAGTCAAACGCTTCTAAGATGACGCAATGAATTCAGAGTGTTGGAAAGAGCAGGAGCTTCTTAAAGAGACAGAGGCCCAATTTCAGACTTAAATTTCTTTTAAGTCTTGTTTTGCACAACAATTTCATAACAATTTAAGGTAACGTAGTTGCTTTACTGTGCTATAAAATGACAGTGTGTGGCTGGAAAATGCATGATATTGCCCCTTTAGGTGAGCTGAAACCCAGTGCATGCCACAATGTTCTTTTTTTTTCTTCATTGTTTTATATTTGTTAATCTAGCATATAAAATTCCAGTTAAGTACATTAAAGTTTATGGTCATAATGTGAAGATATTTGATAATTTTTTTTTTTTTGCATGGCACTGTAATAAATCAAGGTACAAACCCGCTACAAAAAGTTTACATAAAGCAATTTTCGCCTTCTCTCTGCATTCACCTTCTAAATTCGGCTCTAACGCTGTGATTGCATCATCTCTCACCTGTCTTTCTTGTGTTCCTGAAATCAGCACAACAGCTGGCCTGTCAGAAAGTGTCATCTTTTGCAAAAGAAAACAGAGGAGAAAGTGGTTGCAGATGATCTTCAGTCGCACCCCCGTTGCTCTGCAATGAACTGCTCAACTCCAGATGGGGCTGACTCCTTCGCCTATTAAAGATTTATAGGCGAGTCTGCCATCGCGTCCCTGACCTTCAGTGCTGTAAGCAGGGGCCCGTGCTTTTAAAACGCCGGTAAGTGGGGACTCAAGAGGGCAGGAAGTTGACAAATGACTTTGCTGGATTCGCCAGTCGACAGTTGGCAGGCTGACAGAAGCGAGAATGCAATATCATTTGCAGTAATTTTAACTGACCTCACAATGTGACACGAGGCACCGCGGCTCTGACAGCTGCTGCAGATGTTTTGCAGAGCAGAAAACTGTCAGAAAAGCACAGAAAACAATTATTTCTTTTACACACACCATTTTTAGGTAGCAAATAGTTCAGCCTCTCTTATATTCCACTGGATTTGACTCTATTATTCACTTTTGATATTTCTTTGCCTTTTCCAATCAGAATAAAGAGACAGCCTATTGTATTGTCATGTATAAATTTTAATCAGTGGTTAATCAAGTACTAAAACCCGTTTTGCACTTTGATGTACTAAATTCAAGTGTTTTAAAGTAGGATAACACTCACAGACATGCACACGTTTATACACGGTGCCTTCCCCAGGGTTACACAACATGCAGCAGAAACAGGCTGGAATCAAACCAACAATTGTTTTATCAAGATATTTAATTGGGTGGAAGGTTAAGAGAAGGAGTCTTATGCTTGTTTGAGAAGCTCAACATTATTTGTGGCATTTTTAACCTGTGTTTTCATGCCAAATCTGACCAAAATAAAACATAAAACGACTCAAACGGCAGCTGTAACAGCGTGTATCGCCTGTAAAAAAAAAAAAACAGCAACAAAAAAAACAACATCTTAGCAAAAACAGTACTGTGATGTGTAAGATCAGTTCTGACAGGCAAGGCCTCCAGAGAGAGCAAGCTGCTGTATGCGAGAGGTGAAAATGGATAAAAAGTCTCTGCAGAACATTTGACTGATGTGCAGCGATTTACAGCACATTTGATATGGACCATTAGGGATGTCTCATGTGAGATGAGCTTTATGTAACCACAGCGTAAAATGCAGGGGGAGGATTTACTGTAGGTGTTGTAAAAGAGGATCCAATCTCTTCTACTGACTACAGCTCAGTCAGGAGGACAAAGAGCTCTGTGCCGCTTTTATGGCTTCAAGCTTCGCCTTCTCCTTGTTACCTGTTGATGCTGAAGTCCAGCTCCACACACTGTGAATTCGTTATACTTCCTACAAACTGCAGGGGTTTAAACACCAAGTTTTTGACACACATTTCTGAGTTTATTTTTATTTTATTTATTTCAAACAGACAATATAAAGTCAAAACATAAAAAATAAGGTAAACAGTCATCCCGACTGACATGCAATTTTACACAAATTGTTCGAAAAAGAGCAGGTAGAAGATAAAACATTTGATTTCTTGCCTCTCTCATACACATCAACATAAAATCATTTACGTCTCCCACACTGTAGTCCCACATTAAATGATGTTTAAACCTCCCATTCATTCACTGACTTGGTTTTTAGCCCTGATTTAAAGGAACTCAGTGTTTCAGCATTTTTTGCACTTTTCTAGAAGTTTATTCCAGATTTTTAAAAATGCCAAAATGTTTATAAAGTCCGTCCACAACTCCTTGCTTTCTTGCCAAACTGCTCAGTCTTTTTCTCGTCTAAAACTTTTCTCTCACAGGCATCTGGATTGTCCAGCTGACATTTCTCTTGATCCTGAAGGCGGAGGTTTTTTTTGTTTGTTTGTGTTGGTCAGCACCATGACCATCACCACAATGACCCTGGTGTTTCAGAGGTTTTCAGCTACAGACAGAAAACCTTTGTGGGTTTTCCTGAACATTCAAACACATTTTCTTTAATCTGAGGTTGGCAGATTGGAGTTTCCTCCAGGTCTTGGAAATGCGTAAACCCAGCTCAATGACGTCTTCTACTGCTGTTTAAGCCGATAACAGTGATTTAAAAATAGAATGTTACAGCTGCTGTAAATCTACAGAGCTTCACTGAGCTTCGTGGACCTTCCCATTTTTCTGAGTGCTGGTCTGTCCAGTCAGTGCCGTCAAACAGAAACTGTTTCTATGCTGCTAAAGAGAAACTACCAGCTGTGTTTTATCAGTTTATTGACCTTCGCCTCTTCAGTTCAGCAGAGAGAAACTCCAAACTTAGCAGGAAGTGGCAGTGCAGTGAACTTGAACTAAATTCGGAACAGATACAATAGTTTAATGAGAACTACTAATAGCACACAGTTAAGTTCAACAAGTTTAAACATAAATCCAATTGAAACTAGTTAAATAGAAAGTTAATTGTGTATACTATGATTTCAACGTTTCTTTAGGTGCAACCAGAGAACGAGGACACTATGCAACACATGCATCAGATGAGATGAGAATAAAACCCTGAAACCCACTCAGGCCCTTTAAACAGCACTTGTCCTGTTTGCTAAGTGTTGTGGACAGTGGCAGGATGTGGCTGCAGAGAGGTGGAAAGTCCAGGGTGAAAGCCAACAGGAGCCTGGGGGCAAGACGCGTCATGTGCTTATGCTCCAGTAAGCTCCAGTTCACCAGAGGTTAAGTGGGTTTTAGCATAACAGAAATATATGAACAAGCAGTGAAGGAGGGCAGCGCTATGTGACAGCCTCTCATGAATCCTGAATTCTCATTTTGATTTTGAAGCCTGCTCCCGGGCGAGGTTGGTTCCCTAAGACACACGGCGCAAAAGCAAACTCTGGTTGCCGCTTCCGAGACGAGGCTGTGCACCGAGTAATCACTCGCCGAGACCCCGGGGGACCGCAGGCAGACTCTCTGACTTGTGAGTCCATTTTACCCCTGGAAACATGGTTCATGCCACTGACCAGGAGCTCTGCTTCAGCGCCCACACTGCTCTCAGAGGAAGTGACCTCAATACATCCAATAACCCTGCTCACAGGAGCGCAGCTGCTGCAGAGGACCGGAGACTCACCGGCTTTCTTATCTTAGAGGAGAGGATGCTGCTCAGATGGAGCAAAATGTCAGGAGGACAAATGTTTGCAAGTTTACACACCCAGAAATACAATTTATGGCCACAAACATTTATCCAGTAATAAAGCTTAAAGTGTTAAATTCATCATTTGACACATGATGTCTCTGTTTCTTGTATTTGGATCCACATTAGTTGAAGTTCCCTGCATCTACTTTTCCTGAGGTTCACACATTCAGCATAAACAGCTAAAAATACAAAACATACACACACAATAAATTAAAAAATAGAACTACAAAAACAGACAAATACAAACATAAAACAGAGGTCATAGGCCAGAAGAAATTAATAATACTACAATGAAATGTGTAATATGTATAATATTGTGTTATATTGATTGTGTGTGTTTTTCCATATTGTCACCTTCCTAAAATAATTTGCCAGAAGTTATTTGTTTTTTCCTAAATCATTTTTTGGCAATAAAAATGGCACAAACCCCCCACCCCCAAAAAAACAACAACAAAAAAAACAAAAACAAAAAAAACAACAACAAAAAAAAACAACTTAGGCCATTATTTTAGGAAGGTGAAGATATGGAAAAACAGCAAATATAACATTACATAAGATTAAGATCATTCAGGATAGTTGTTTTTCTTGTAAACACCTTCTTGAAGCTGTTCAAAATTCACTCTCCTGATGTATCTCCAATATATTTTTCGGTTGCTTCAGATAGAGTTTAAATACACAATAGCCTCTAGATTTATGGGTGAGCCAGAAGATCTGACCAAGATTTGGCAAGAAAACTATAAAAATAGGTCTCATTTATATAAACTGCACATATTTTTGGTTCCTCTGTGTTATTGTGGCTGTTAAGGTAGCACTCTGAGCTGCAGGAGCTGATCTGCACTGATTACCTGCGCCTCACCCGGTGTTTGCGTGATTGTGTGAGATCTGCTCTTTGGCCACTGTGACTGTTGTTTTCCACCGAGATGCTAATCATGCAGCATGTGCCGGAGGCATGATTAAATGTCACACACACCCCCCACCCCTTTTCTGCTCTCCCTCACTGTGAACAAACCTGGATCACACTCAGCCGGAGGAGGCCTGGAGTCTGCACACACAGCTCAGCAGAACAACAGCTCCACCTACAGGTTGAGCCATGAAAGGTGCTTAGTGTGTACACCGCCGCATCATTCCTGCTCCATCTTCCATGGATAGTGTAAATTCTGGAGGTCATGTGAAAAAATGTAGGCAATTCAAGGCACTCCTGCATTACAAGGGCTTTAAAAAGCGTTCTCAGATTTCGTCCGAATATAACCAAAGTAATCAGTGTATTTTTATTCAGATTACATGCAAAAGACCAACAAAAAATTGTGCAGCATTTAGAAACAAAAAATACAGAAAAAATGTGTTGATTCTTTTAGGGGCTGTAAGTCTCCAACAGCTCTTTACAGACTGACATTCTTAAATGTTCGACTTTGAAAACTGTACCAAGACCAGATTAGATGGCGATCATCTGTGAACATCATTTTTCTGATATGGCCAAAGATTATTGAATGGATTCAAGTCTGGGCTTTGACTGGGCCATTTTAACACATGAATGTGCTTTGATCTTAACCTATTGTAACTGAGGTTGAATGTTTAGGGCCGTTGAACCTCCAGCTCAATCTGAAGCCTTTTGCAACCTCTCAGGTTTTCTTCTAAAATTCACTTCTCCCTAAATACTAACAGCATTTTTGCCGTGAGATAAGCAGAAATGTTACATTTTGGCCAGGACTCAGTTTCTCTATGCTCCACAAATCTTGGACAAACTAAAACTGCAAAACAACCAGAAAGCAGATACATTGCTATTCATAAATTAAAATTTTATTTTTTAATGTTTCTATTTTATTAATGGCAAGGAAAATCTATGAAGTTTTGGTGACCAGAAATTATGTACCTTCAAAAGTGCAGTAACTGAGCATGAACAGCAAAAATACATGTTTTTTAAATAAACTTTAAGTCAAATATATAAAATAGAAAGAGACCTTTTCCGATATCAACATATACAACATCAGCAACATAACTAGGAAACAGTTTTTTTTAACAGTATAAATGTCCAACAGTAATAAATGCACAACATCAGCAACATAACGAGGAAACAGGTATTTTGGTTTTTGCCCAACCAAACTCTCACTATAGACATTCACACACTGTGTTGATCCAGGTGTTGGTTTGTTCTCTCCAGTTGTTCCTTCACTTCCCTTGCTTCAGGTCGATCATCTGGGTTCTCAGACAGCAAAGATTTGATAATTCGGG
>NW_015112978.1:376244-382711 GCF_001443285.1 Poecilia latipinna
GACACAGACTTAGAAATATAATGAAGTACCTTGAAGGGAAAAGCCTGAGAAAACTCTTTGGGAAGCTCATTGCTTCTTGTGTTGTCCCAAACCTAACAGTAACAAAGTTATGACAATAAGAGTGAATTAAATCAGTTTGTTAAGAAAATAATTCTACATCCCATTTTACAGAAACTGTGAAAGCAAAAACACACAGATTTATTTAATTTTAAAATCAGTCATTTTATGAAAGTCTAACCTTTGCTCTTTCGTGGCCAGTTGAGATTTTCCAAAGGAGTTCAAAAAAGATCAGACCCAGAGAAAACATGTCCACTTTTCGATCATAGATTTTACTTGCCTGTTGGAACAAAAAAGTTAATATTCCAATTATTCCTTGCCCTAATCTTTAGCTTGAATATTAGAATTTGTTTTGTTTTGTTTTTGCATAGCAGGTAATGTAATGAACATTTACGACCAGTTATGAACAAAGGAGTTGCAGGTGTTCTAGGTCGTACTAGAACACCTTCTCTTTTTCGCCTGGACAAAAAAAAAGTGCCCGTTTGAAATCATTACAACTCAGAATTAACATATCAGCCCAATTTGGTATTCCCTCCACTGGTTGCCCATTTCCTTTAGAATTGATTTTAAGATCTTGTTTTCGGTTTTTAAGTGTCTAAATGGTCTCACATCTCCTTATTTTTTTACTTTCCGATACAATAAAACCAGTACTCATGTTAACTTTAGCACACCCTCTTACTTACTTGTTCAGGAGCCATGTAGGTTTTGGTTCCTCGTTCTTCTGTTCTTTCAATCAAGATTTCAGTTCTGTCAATAGTGACGAGACCAAAATCCCCAATCTTCACCTTCCCATTTTCATTAAGCATTATGTTTGAAGGCTGAGAAGTGAAAAACAAATAAAGTTATTGAACTGTTCATCAAACTTCTTGGATCGAACTAATCCTTTATGAAAACTAAAATTACCAGTGATGGCATAGACTCACCTGCCAACATGGAAAAATAATATGTAATAAGATCATTTATATTGCTATAGTCACCCTGTGATTTGTCCTACAATGTATTTATTTTTCATTTAACTTAACCAATTTTGCTTATTTTTTCTTCAAAGTCACTGAATTTTTGCTAATTCCCATTGTAATGATCAGAAGCAACCTCTC
Organism: Poecilia latipinna; assembly: GCF_001443285.1. NCBI lineage: Eukaryota > Metazoa > Chordata > Actinopteri > Cyprinodontiformes > Poeciliidae > Poecilia > Poecilia latipinna. Next base: position 377,399 of record NW_015112978.1, read on the forward strand.
GCTAACTGCACTGGCTACCATTCGATGGGAGCATGTTCCTCCTGTCTGTACGTTGGCAATAAAATGGTTAAAAAACATTTAATATATGAACTGATTTTCCATAATTTAGCTCATTTATGTAATGTACAGTGTTTTTTTTGTGACCAACTGTGTGTGTGTCATGTGTTGCGTATGCTGAGGGGCGATCAGAAACAGCAGAGAACAGATTCGAGGGGAGGCAGGCAGTTTGCTTGCCTCATGGCAGGGGGCGCTCTCACATTGGTCTTATGACTCCACGTATGCAGAGTATGAGTATGACCCTCTTGAGATTCATAATCTTAGACCTATTACGCTTCCTTGAAGAAGTTAGGACAGATCTATGGGCTATAGAAAACTTGTTCATTACATTTTTTGCACAAAGTAATTATTAGATAATGAAATTTCAGTCTGGTCAGTTCTGCCTATTTTGAGTTCCTTTCATAATGAGCTGTTTTAGGGCCACTTGTCAGTTTAAATCCAAATAAGTTTCTGCTAATTTTGCACCTCAACTCAAGATTTACATGTAAAAATGGCTGCAAACAGATGCACGATTATAGAACTGTACATCTTTGAAAAGCAGAAGTAGAGCCTCCTGCACAAGCAGCAGGTGGTTTCTGAACAGCAAGTCAGCAACAAAATACTTGTCTTTTCCAGTAGCCATTGTACAGCACATACAGCGGTAAAACCAGCTGACCAAATGTGCTGGAGCTCATCTTTGCTTGCTGGGTGATGGGTGAAGCTCCACTGAGGTTGCTAGGTAACTGGCTGGGGTTTGCTGGGGTTGCTAGTTGAGGGACTTTGCTTGATGATTGTTGACTTAACATTCTGAAGGTACTTGAAAGGAATGGCTCATTTTCAAAACACCAAAAAAAAACATTAAGTTATTGCCAAGAAACATCTGGAAGTTTTTTAAGTACTTGGGCTGATTTTAGAAGTAGTAGAGATTCAAAGGGAAGTACAAAAATGAGCAAAATGTGAATTTTGCACGAAAGACCACCTTTAAATGTTTGTGTAAAATAAGAAAAAGATTTTGAAGTTTGCAGTTTGCTTCAAGCCATGTGCACATTTTTCATGAAAAAATTAAAGTAGTTTCCCAGTGCAACTTTCAAGAGAGAAATTTTGGTATTAGAGAAAAATGAACGTAGAATACAAGCAAGGGAGGATCCAAGGAAGGAAGTAGAAGGAAGGAAGACATTAGGAAGGTAGGATCCAACCGACCAACCAAACCAGCAGTGTAAAATCCCAAGTCTCACCTTTAGGTCTCTGTGAATGAAGTTGTTGGAGTGAATATATTCAACTCCACCGACTGTCTGCAATGCAATAGGAAGACTGTCTGCTCCTCTCTGGTTGTGTGGTAGATCCTCCTTATTCTTTTCATTAATCCATTCTCGGAGGGTTCCAAAGCTACATAATTCCATCTTAATGAAGAGGTACTTTTCACATGTGACACTTGCAAGTTAAAAAAAGGGAAATGTGATTTCTCTTAGTCTATAAGGTGAATGAAACTAGAGGAGAAAACTCTTACTCTTTTAGTTTCTTTAGGATTTTCTCTTGTTGCACTTTTGAATCCTCCGTCCAACAGTTGTAGTATCTGACAATGTTTTTGTGTTGGAGTTTTGATAACGCCGTCACCTCTCGCAAAGCTTTTCTAAATAAAAATAATACAAATACAACCACCCTCAGTGAAACAGTTTAACTGTTTTTCCTGAAATCTTTTAGCAACGTTTCTGTTTTTGTGCCCAGAGCAGCACCACATACTCACTCTGTTCCAGGAACGATCTTCACTGCATAATCCAGGTCCAACAGTTTTTCCTTCACCATAAAAACGCAACCGAAACCTCCTCCACCAAGATATTTCAGGATCTCAAACTCTGATGTGAATCTTTAAACATTAAACAGATTGCTTAGACACAAAAAAATGCATTGGCCTTTAATACTTATTACAGTTTATGCTTTTAATGCAATAAAATGTTTTTCAATACCGTGACTGCACTGGTGGGTTTCCTGGGTTTGTGATTTCCTGGTTTTCCACATCATTCTGGTAAAAAAACAACACCAATGTGTGTATTTTAAATATAGAAATGGATTAATACATCGTCAGTATTTGCGCTATATACAGAGAAATAGTACACTACAACTTCAGCCTTTAGTCGCAATGTCTGCTCATTGCATTGAAACGGCAACCATAGCAATAAGATCTTTTTCCTGGTAAGATTTTATTCCCTACAATAAATAAAATTCATATTACTAGTTTTCCAAATGGTAAACGCAGAAAATGCATCAGCAGAAGACTTGTAATTTCTGCTGCTCCAAATTAATGTAAGTGTGAGAAGCAACAATTATGATGTTGTTTTAAGGTGAATGGGGCTGATGGCCTAATAATGATCTACAACAGTACATAGAAGCTTCAAGGCAGATTTACAGGGTACAGTTAAAATTATATTAACTGCAGTATATACCTTTGTAGTGTGTTCATTTTATATAAACACTAATTTGTTTGTGCAGTAAGTTTCTATCATCCTAAAACTGTTTCAGCCATGGACACTTTATGCTAGTTTCTGTAAAATGCTTAAAGATCTGCAATGTTTTCAACTCTTACATTTACAGATAACATATGAGTGTCTACATAAGCATCAAACAATGCATTCATAGTTTAACACAAAAGCAAAACCTGGTCCGAAGAAGCCGCAGGATCAGACGAGCCTGTCATCTCGCTCTGTGACGTCTCAGCAGAATCTCTTTAACAAAATATTAATAGAAATTATTGTTCTATAGTTAAGACTCTGTGTTCTACAAGCTGCTTTAATAGAAGTAGGTAAGAAGTGTGACCGTGCAGATTATTAACTAATCATTAACCTGCAGCAGACAGCGGTCACAACAATCTGAGTTTTAATCTCAGATGTTCCTAAAAGTAATTCAGGCTAAAGCAGCAGCAGCAGCTACTGGAGTACAAATGTTTGTCATGTAAAGCAAATGAAAAACAAAACTATATTTTTCATTTCTAAACTAAATATTTTTTGTATTGAAACATATATTGGTACATAGAAGCTGCCAAGGCTCAGATTTCTTGATGTCATCCAAAAACAACAACCATGGACTTAAGTCTCAATGAATCAGCAGTGGGATATACTAGAAGTGACATTGGATGCAGTTCATGTACCAGATGCTCTTAAGTGCACAAAACAGTGAAAATCTAAACAACCTACAGACATGACAGGGTGTCACCATGTCAAACAAAACAAGCTTTTATCCAATAGTGAAACTTTGCATTCATGTTTTACATGATGCAAACAAATATTTGTTCTTGAATCAGCAATGCTCAGAGTAGTTACTGGCTTTTTTCTAAATGTGTGGCCTTTACTTGACAGTTTTAGAGAACAGGAAAGGAACCAGAGGGAGAAGACTGCCAGCCCAGGCTGAGAATCACACCTACAGTAAGTGTGCCCCTCTCTACATGGGGTGCCTGTGCTCCCCAATGGACCACAGAGTGACCTGGTAGTTATCAGGATTGGCAGTTTGCTACTGAAGTAAGATAATGACTGCTCATTCGTACTCCACATATCCCCACTAAAACAAAGCGCTTTATCTTTTTAAGATGACTTACTGTGACGTGGGTGATGGCTCATTTCCTCCAGATCCAGTTTTTCTGGACATCTAAAATTCACAAAAGTAGATTTTTTTTCTTATTACCTTAATCTTCACTATTTAGTTTTTCTTGGTAGGAAAGTCTTTTCCCAGTAACTTGCAACCTTAACATTGTTTCACTTTCATTTGATTATATTTCAATCACAATCTTAAATTTTTTTCTCTGTAATTTTACGTGATTGACCAACACAAAGTAGAGCATTATTATGATTCACAGCTCAGGTAGACCAACTTGTCGAGCCAAGTTTTACTCCTTCAAAATACAGTTTTTTCATACCTAATTTTGAAATTCAAGGTTTTTACTCTGCCATTTTTTCAGATATTTATACCTAGACACACTTAGTAATTCAGTCTCTAAAAGATGGCCTGGCTTTGCTTTACCATGTAAATTAATGGCTCTTAAGATATCATACAGATAGTGGGGTGCTGCTTTAACTATCACACCTTTAAACTATGATAAACAAACCTGGTTGTTGGGGGGGTTTGGGAAATCAGCAAATAATATTGAGTCACTTGAAGTCTTCTGCATATTATGTGATGATGACTCATTTGAGTCCCTGAGAAAGAAAACAAATAAGTACATCCATGTCAGTACAGACATAGTATTCAGTTCTACAACCTGTAGCCGATTTTTTTTGTGCCTTACAATGAATCTGACTGTGATACTGCTGCTGCTCCATCTTCAGACTCCTGAAACGCAAAGGAAGAGTGAAATATGTTCTAGTTTGCTGTAAGTTTGAATGTGATTCAGGAGAAACCATAACATTGTCCACCTGGCTGTCGGAGTCTGACTGTTGTATTCGAAACGGGCTGACACGGGCAATTAATGGGTTCGCGTGGTCTCCCTCTGCTGGCTTGGCCCGCAATGTACGATAAGCAGCTCGGTCAAGGGAAGGCTTAGCATCAAGGCCGAGCGGATCCTGACGCAGAGCGGACACAAACTGCCGGTGATCTTCTGACCCTCCCGGTACACCCGCAAGGCAGATGTTGCGTGGTCTGGAGCGATCCTCCAAGTCTTCACATTTCTTGGACAACGTGCCAACTGATGCATTTAACGAGTTAACTGATGCCTCCAGCATAGCCAGCCTCCCGTCCGGATCGTTAGCAGCCCGCTCCAAATCGTGAATAGCAGACCCAATCGAGGCAATTTGAGTCTCTAGCGGTGTCACGGCTGCTGAAATCTCCTTCTTAACCACATTTGAAATAATGTTCTCCAACCTGTTGAGGAGATCAGTGCTTTGGTCTTTCAGCTGCAACTTGGTTAGCAGTACACTATTAACATCTGGTTCAGCAGGAGCCTCGTGGTCAGATTCGCTGCGAGTCGCCTCTCTGGAGAAGTTTTTCGCCATGTTTAACTCCGGTACTTACAAGTTGCGCATCAATGTATTTTCATTCACTATTAGCCTTGTCCGTTCCAGAAAAGTGTATAAGGCAGTGATGTTTCTCCTGTGCCGAGGATTCGGGGCGTGTATCGAGTAATCCTGGAGGATTTTTATGAGGCGCCTACCGAGACTTGTGTTGATGGAGGCTGTGACGTTTGAAGTCTCATATTTGGGACGTACCACGTGACTGATTCAGGAAATGGTTTGTCAGTTTGCTTGCCGATCGAAATAAGTGGTAGCAAAACGCTGTTGCATCACCCGTCATATT
>NW_015112979.1:0-59281 GCF_001443285.1 Poecilia latipinna
GAATTTGGATATATTAAATGAGTAATTATTGAAGCTATTCAGCTCTGTATTTATGTTATATTGATGTGCCGCAGCAATGTGATTGGTCTGATTGGAGTTACTTGCTCCACACTAGGATCTACCAAGGTTTTTGAATGGGCTAGCAGACCCTCCAAAACGTCCGGTGTTATGCCCAGGTGTTATTCTTTAAATACATTTAAAGATATTCTTTAAATACATTTAAAGAATGTATTTAAAGAATGTATTTAAAGAATAACTTCAGCGAATAATTGTGTGAGATCCCAGTGTGGAGCAATTAACTCATTCATGTTATTACTTCACTCTTACTTATATTTTATTTTTGGCTCTGTAGCAGGGTGCCGCCTCCTGGTGGCGGGGGGTGTAGGGCCATGTGCTGTGCTTCGTTACATGCGACCCAGAGGTCGCGTTAGCGGAATATTTTCCGTATTTGACCGGTTTTTTTTTTTTTTACTACATGAAAATTTAAAGCCCGTCGGTCATTTGACAGGTTATAATTAACACCCTCATGCGAGGACGTGATAGACTTTACGCAAAGAGTTCATCGCAGAGGAAACTAAAATCAATCAGTAAAAGAATCCTTTCTGAATATCATCTCATGGACACTGAACTAAATGCGTCTTTCTGACCGGTGTTATATCTTTAAAATTTCCTCTTCGGTCATATTTCAGTCCGTTTTCTCGTCAATATGCGAGAGCTTAGAGCGATGCGCGCTCCCGCGAGAGGGGATGCAATTTTGGGCAGGCATGCGTTTCTGGGGATAACACCGGAAGGCTTATTGTATTGTACAAAACAAAAAAATAATTTTAGTATATGTTATTATGTGTCAGAAGAGTAATAATACCAACAAAAAACAAAAACAAAAAAAAAGACCAAAAGGGCACTTTGGGGCAAGGAGCAAAAAGGGCAGGTGCTCAAGCACCCCCAGCTCCCCCTCTGCACGTGCCTGTTACAATTTTTCTCCGTTATCCCTTCTGCTTTTCTGACATGTTACCCTCACCTTTGGTAAATCCGTAATTTTTAATTAAGAAGTTGATGCAGCTCCGTCGTGCAGTTCGGCTGAATGACCGATATTAATGTGAAATTTTACTTGTTGAATGTTTGTATTTCTAAACGGAACCGCATAAAGTGCATTTTGAATCCCATACCGGATTCCGTTTGGACCGTTTCACTCGTTGTGGTTTGGTCGCCATCTTTGTTACTGCATCAACAACAACGTCTCCACTTGCTTAAAGATGAGCAGCGGCGCCCTCTGGTGGATGGCAGTCAACACTACAAAACTGAAATTAGTTCTACTGGAACTAGTTCCTAGCTCCAGTTTAACTAATTTTTATCTAATAATAACCAATCAATCAACGTTTAATCATAAGTATTTGCTTCCCTGGACAATGTCCACACACATTAAATCATAATCTATCATAATTTTCTTTATAAGAATCCCCTCTGTGTGGAAGTAGGAGCAGCTTGGTATAGGAAGGGTCGAGGCTTGCCTGATGAGTCACCACGGTAACTCTGGGGTTATCCAGGTTGAGCCAGGAGGGAATCTGACCATTGGTTACGATGAAGATGTGCCGCACCCAGGGGGCGTGCTTCTCCACAGAGCGCAGCGAATAGCGCAGCTCCTCGTTGTCTTCGAATCGGCTCGCAGATACGTCTTCATCCTGCTTAGACTGAGGGGCAAGTGCATTTACGATCGATAAAAAGCTCTACGGATCTCACAGACAACTGATCTCCAGATCCAGGCGTACCTGGGAGATAGCTGTGAGATCCCAGAACAAGTAGGCAGGGCTGATGCTCAACTCTTTCCCATCAAGAGTCAGGTTCTTTTTGGCCTGCTGACTCAGATCGGTGAAATCCTGCTGGGTTTTCAGCTGAAGCAGGGCGATGCTGGCCTCTGAATACAGCTCAAACTGTAGTAAACAGAAATATAACCAGAAAAACATCAATACAGCAGCGCATCAAAGGAAGATGACAGACCAAAAGTTAACTGAATAGATGTGCTTTTCAGGATTTAAAAAAAGCAGCCTTTAATTTCATTTTAATCCTTAAATACTCGTATCCGATTCGAACACGCGCTGACTGTTTGCCTCAACTTGTCCTCAGCTCCTGTTGAGGTCAGAAGGATTTAGTGGAAGGGTTACAACAAGCCGTGGGTCACGGGACTCTTTATAGTTCCATTTAATGCTCTAACAAAAGGCAAACTGAGCTGAGGTGTGAAGAGAGGCACGCGTCTATGAACAAGTGTTGAGTTGACGCATGCAAAGACATGTTAGTGCTGACACATCTGTAAAATGTATAACAAGAACTGGAATTACAGACTGCTGCCACTGTGGCTGCATGATAAAAAAAAAATACCAAAAAAGAAAAAAAAAAAAAAAAACTCTGTTCTATATTTAGTCTGTACGTAACTGCATCTTCTGAAGGGGTGGAGAGATGCAAGTTACTGATCAGAGCAGGAAACGAGGACAGGAAGCGTCAAGAAATTAAATCGTTTTATCTGCAAATACACTTGAATCGGACAAATACTGATAATCCCTCCAAGATAAACCATTAAAATCCTGCAAGCAGTGATTTAATGCAATCACTTTTGACGAGATTATCTACAGATAAAAAAAAAAGAATGAGATGAAACAAAACTGTTTTATTTCTGTCCAATTTTAGAAGTTGTGCAGAATTTGCAGCTCTCCAGCAACACAACATACAAACCAGTTAATACATATTTTAATTTCCTTTAATTTATACCCTAAAAACTAAACTAAGAGTCTTCAAAATTCACCCCAGACGCAAACAATTTTGATAAATCCATAAATTGGAATGTTATTTAAATATAACTTACTTCAGGAACTTTATCACAAAATGGAGCACATTACATTTATTTTAGTTAACTGTGATGATTTTCACACATACAGCTAATGAAAACATGGCATTTAAAATTAGAATATTACAGCAGATGAATAAAAAATATGTTTAAAAACAGGAATATGGGCTTAATGTTTTTGCTACATCCAGATAACTTTGTGGAAGAATTTTTCTCATTTAAAAACAACTTTTTCCTCCTAATTTAACGACAACTAAATTCTTGTAATTAAACTAAAAATTTTGTAGCCTGGACCTTAATACTCTGTTGCAGAACTCGCAGAAGGGATTATTTAATTAAAAGTCACCTTTTGAAAATATTTTCTGTCATCTGTAGTTTCTTTTAAATAAAAAAGGCAAGAAAAAGAGTAATTAAAATCAGAAATTGGATATATTTTAAGCCATATCACCCCGTTACAAGTGACTAACTCTGGAGAATACAAATGTGTCAACATAACGCCAAAGTGGAAAGATGAGAAGCTACTGTTGCTCCCCATTAATGGAGAAAAATCAAAAACAACATTTCTAAACCAGTTCTAGTCAAATATCTTACAAAGAGAGCGACTATTCATTGGAAAACGTTTAAAACAGCTGCCAGACTCAGCAGGATGTCAATTGTTTAGATTCGGGATAGTGCAATCAGGAAAAGCTTGGTTTGTTTAGAACACGAGTCAAACTGAAGGCCCGTGGGCCAAATCCGGCCCGCCAAAGCTTTTTATGTGTCCCTCTAGATTCTAGACTAAACACTAAGTGAGCTTAGATATTATTTTATTAAATCAAATCAATGCAGTTTTTATCTGTTTACTGCCAAATCATATCAATCAGTTTCTCCAGTTTCTTCAGATTTATCGTGAAAATTCACACAAAATCAACAAATCACAACCTCTTTGCGCTAATATATAATTGGGAGTTTATAGCTTATTTCTCACAAAAACTGTCAAAAACTGTTTACTTGTACTAAACAGCTGCCTCAGCCTCAATTGATTACAGATTACAGCCATTAATCTATATAAAAAGTCGCATTTACCGTCATAAATAAGCACAACTTTCCAAATTAGTGCCACAAAAGCTTAGATTTTCATTGCAAAAAAAAAAAAAAAAAAATCACAAAAAGTATCATGAAATCCTGGAGGGACTGAAAAGATGTTTCAACAGTTTGTGAACAGGTTTTATCAAGACATTCTGGCACAACCGGCCCTTTAAGATCCTTCATGATCTTGATTTGGCCCAAAATGAAAATTAGTTTGACCCTCTTGGTTCAGAAGAACTGACAGAAGAAAACTTATTCTTTCCAAATATACATATATAAATAGTAGCACAAGAGGTTATGATTTGGATTTGTTTTGTAACCACAGGAGATGGGATTTAAAATACCCAGTGAGATAAACATGTCAGCTCATCAGGCTCGCACACAAACACGGGGGCAGGACTCATCAGGCGGGTGATCGGGCTTGTAGTCCAACTTCCATCAGCGTATCACTCACCCTAATACCGGCTATAAATACAGAGCTGCTCTCAGCGCTGAAACTCACCGGCCGCACTATGCAGATCATCCCCGTTTCAAAGAAGCGGCCCAGCGACACCAGGAAGCACCCTGAAACCCAAACCGTGCATTGTGTGGAGGCTTGTGCAGCCGGAGGCCGCGCCAGACAGGAACGGCCAGCCAACGCAGAGCGGAGCGTCCATCGTCTGGTCTGGACTTCGCACGCTGCGATAAATCATCAAATGAGGACCCAGAAAAGGCGAGGAACGGGGCGACAGAGCGGGTTCTCCAGGTTCAGAAACACACTGGTGACCTTTCAGCATGCAGACTGGCATGGGGCCACAACAAACAGTTGTTCTAATGTTAGCCCTCCACACACACACAGATACAGTTACAGCCGGAATATCGCCGGATATTATCACACAACCTGGACCAGTTCATGTAACGTTGGGACAACTGGATTGGGGATGATAACATGTGGGTTAAATGGTGCATCAGCCACTAAAACAGCTGTTTATCGGCTGATTCTCCAGCTGTTTGCTGGTCAGAGACCAAAACGCACGATTTTAAACATAAATAATTAAGTCCAATCTAATTTAATGGTTACGCTCTTTATTGTACAGTTTACTGAGGATGGTTTATATAAAAAAACATTCAAAGGAAAATAGCTAAACTCTCACAACTCCCAATAAAGACACTTATAACTGCCTATTTTAATAATTCATACACTGAAAATACTTTAATATACATCAATAGTAGTGCTGTTTGAGCATTACCGCAGAAGCCAATGTCTACATCTTCCTTATCTATGCTCCTGGGGTTACAGCCAATCAGAGCCAATGAAAATAAATGGAGCTCCTGGATTGGCTGCTTCACAAATGCCAGCCAATTCAATTTAATTTCAACAGAACAAAAGTGCCTTCTATTCAATTCAAGATACATACAGTATATAAAACTAAACAGTGTGGAAAAAATACAGAAAACAAGCTGGATAATTTACTTCCAGTTTGTGTTACCATTGAGTGGATCATTGCCTTTTCATCCTCCCAGATGTAAAAATTTACTTTACTACACAAAACCAACCAAACTTTAGGTGTATACTGACAGAATTCAAAGAAAATGTTTGCTTTAATTAAAGTAAAATGTACATTTTATATAAAATTACTACTATGATAAGTGTTCAATTAAACACAATATGACTATTTTGGATAAATTAATCAGTTAAATTAACCTAAATACAACATACGTTTGTTCAACCAATCCTTAATGAACCAAAATAACAACTAGGTGTACACGAATTCGCTAAGCCTGTTGTTTAACATTTATTTGTATTCTCATCATAAACTAAGCCAGTTATGAAAGATGTTACTGAAACTCATCAGCCATGTGAGAGCATCACCAGAGCCGCCCTGTTCCAGGCTGCAGCGGCAGGTTCGCTCCGCGCCGCGCTTGTTTTCTTTGATTATTCAGCATCACCCCACACTCGTTAGTGGCACTCCTGCGTCCCAAAATACTCAAACTGCGAGTCGGTGAGCCAAACAAAGAGCTTTCATCCTCACATCAAAGTAATTGTTAAAAATAGAGGGAATATTCTTAGCTGTGTCTTAAGCCTCATCAAGTGAGTGCTGATGCTACTTAAGAGGCATAAACAGTTAAAGTTTATTGTTGCTGTTAGAAATTTGCTTTAGTAGAATTTATGTACATAAAAAATATTTTTTTTCAGTGTTTTATGTATGAAAAATATGTTTTTCATTCTTTAGATCGCACAACAAATGCAGTTTAGAAGTCAAAGCTCTTACTGCACTTTGATCAGAAGTGCAACGTTGCCCCCTGCTGGGCTAAATAAATATTACAACTTATCCAGCTACTTCCCAAAATTTTATTTTATTCTTTTCAATTTTTACAGATTTTTGGGAATAGAAATGTTCTAGTTTTTGGTTAACGTAATTCTCCCCAAGAGACAACACATCCAGCATGTCAGAACTAAATTCTTTTCCAGAGATCTCCGTCCATTTCTGGGCCGCTCCTACCTGCTTGATCTTGCCGGTTATGGCCGCAGGCAGTTTGACTCGCAGCTGCTCCGTATCCTTGATCGATGCCGGAAAGCCGCTCAGGTAAGCCAGAGACTGCGTGTGGATGAGACCCGGAGCCTCTTTGTCCGTTGTCTGAAGGACAAACAGAATAAAAACGTTAGAGATCTGTTCTGAGTTTTCTTTTATCAGATAAAATTCTCAGTTTGTGCCAATTTGGTTCTGCAGCGCTCTACTGAAGGGCCACCACATTTTAATCAGGTTAAGGTCTGTACTTTGACTGAGCCTCTTCTTTTCTGTTGTATCATTAGCTGCGTTTCTATTTCATAATTGAAATTACAAAAATAAATTTGCTTAAAGGAAACACACACATACACACACACAAAAGCTTTTGCACTAGAATAAGGTTGTTTTACAGCTGTATCAAAATGAGTGTAAACTTTTTTTCGCACCACACGAAAGAAAAGGACAGGAAGTAAAGTTAAATTTAAAGAATTTTAACAGGTAAAGAAACTCACAAGATAGCATCTGGAAACAGAAAATTTGTGGACTTCCCTGGAAAGATCTTTATAGGCTTTATCAGCTGAAAAAGACAAAAGGGCACAAAAACAACAGTGCTTAGACTCAAGTTTATGTTCTGGATAAATGTGAGTCCATGTCGGCGCCACTTTTCAGACTACACAATAGGTCTGAAAAGTGTTAGGAATGCAAGTTATCGATTAATGAGTTAAATGTAAAGTTCACTGACCTTATCAATGGTCTAACAATCCAGTAATAAACTGTCATTTTCTTAAAAACCTGATTTTTCTCTATTATCAAGAGCGTTTATATTTCAAAACAGAACATTTTAAATCCCACACCGGACCTCTGAACCTGTTTGAACCGGTGCGCCATCTGCCGTCTGTAATTCTGTCATTCAGCGGCGCCCTCTGCTGGATGGCGGCCAGACTACAACACTACAACAAGGTCTAACGGACGATATTGTTTAATTGAATTTAACTAATTTTAACCTAATAAATTAATAAAAAATTAGTTAGAAGTTGATTAATTGTTTGCAGCCCTAACATTTTCTGCTAAATTTAAGCATTTTCAGCTCACAAAAGCAGCGATTTTTTTATTTTTTTTAATTATTTTTTTTTACCATCAGCCTGCGAATGAAAGACAACAACGGAGACGCTGACGGGCAGGTGGAAAGGTTTCTTCATGATCAGCAGCTCTTTGGCAGCAGAGAAGGAGGCAGAGACCGCTGGCAGCTCTTTGAGGGTGAGGTTGGCCGGCAGGGCGGGATCCAGCGCCAGCATTGGCGCCACGATGCAGTGGGACAGCAGGCATTCAGGCTTATCACTGACAAAACATGAAAAAGGGAATAAATAAAACACATCTGCACATCCAAGGAGAGACCCTCTTCCTTTGTGTTGCACTTGCGCCGTTCTGTGTGTGTGGAGAAATGAAGTTCACACGTTCAGCCGACATGAAAGGTTGCATGAAGCAGCTCTGGTGTTTGTGGTTACACTTTGACAAAGCAGGCGAAGACGAAGAGTTCAAACAACACAGGAACCACACAAGCCAAAGTCCAAACTTTGGAACAAATCAGTCCGGAGATTATTTATCACCTGGGTTTATAAGATGTCTCTTAAAACGTGCAAATTTTTTAGAAGGTTTGTTTCATTTATAAGTAAACAACAACCACACTTTATCTTTCAGGACCCTTATCAGTTCAGACGTCTGAATTTTGTTTTCTTGTGGTTTAACCGACCCCGGCTTCCTGTTATAAGAACTCTGCTGCTTTACTCTGAGAAAACCCTGCAACTCTGACAAGCCGACCTCAAAGACCTTGTCGTTATTTTTCGTTAAAACAGTTTGAGCCCAACTGGACAAATGTGACAAACTGCAGCAACTGCTTAACATAAATCTTTACATTCAGGCAAAAATGACTGAAAATTGCATGAAAGCGCAAACCACATCGCAACAAATTTAACACATACATTTTGTTAGTTTGTTTAGCTGGGATTTTACGTGACAGACCAACAAATATCTGTGCAAAATGGTGAAGTGGGAGGAAAAGAATTTATGATTTTCAGATTTTTGGAGAAGTAAAAATCTGGAAAAGTGCTGCATGTACCTCAGGTTCTTTGGGGTTAAGGGTCACAGAGAAAATTTAGTCTTTGCCTATTCTTCATTTCAAAGCAGCTCAAGCTCATTAAGAGCAGAAAGATTGTGAAAAGTTCTTACAGAGTAAAAAAGGAAATGTTTTCAATAATGGATAAATGGTCATTCTAGGAGTTTTTCTCTTAAGTTATTATGTAAAAATCTGTTTTTATTATCTAAACAGGCTTTTAAAAATAACTAGCTTCAAACTATGGCATCTAAATGTATTGATTTTCAAAATGTACATGAAAGGCTCATCTCATTCTACAAAATAATACAGATAATACAGAATAATACTCTTTAAAGAACATTTAAGTTCTTCAGGTATTAATAAAGTATTTTTATTAATGCATAAATAACACACACTTCTACTTCAATTGTGAAATTATTTAAGATTTAATTAGAATTTAATTTTAAATGTGAAGATCAGACATCTTTTTACTTCTGATTTATAAATATGTTAGTATAAAGGAATCTTTACAAAAATAAAAAGCATTGTATTCCTCTTTTATGCTAAAAAGCACTAGCATAAACCAACATTAACATAAAATACCTGAAAATATAATTAAATTGAACATATTTAACATTTGTGAACTTAAAGACCAATAATTTATTTTACTGCTAGTGTGTTGTTTTTAGTAAAACAGCACATTCTTGTGGTTGAAACATGATAAAATGTGAAAAAGACCGAGAAGAACTCACCTATCTTTTGGCACTTCTGTGGTGTCGTTCGCATTTTTTCCCAGTTGTTCCCTGTGTGCAAAAAAAAAAAAAAAAAGACAATAATCTACAAAATATGTGCACAACATTTAATTTGTGTTTACAAAGAACACATAAAATACATAAAAAGCCTAAAACAATCAAGATTACAAGAAATGCCTGAGAACTAATTCATATTTTTATTGTTGTGGAAGCATTTGAACTGATTAGGAGAAAAAAAAGTGCCAGTTTTCATTTTCAGCATGAGTCTGAGCAAACGGGCTGCTCTCCAACAGCTGCGGTGAAGCGTCTGCTACCTCAGAGCTTTTTGTTCTTCCTCCAGCTGCTCTTTCACCGCCTTCAGTTCCTTCAGCAGAGCCACATCTGTGCCGTTCACCCAGGTGTACACAACGTCAATAGGCATGGGCAGACAGAGTCTGAAAGTTAAATAAAACATCATATCAGTGATGCAAGGCTGTGATCCTGTTTATCTCCCCAATGCGGATTTCTGTCAAGTCTGGAATCTAGTGCAGTGTTTGTTCAGACATTGCCTCGCCTTATCCTGTTTTCCCTAATTCCCTCTCAAAGCAAAGCTCAACTGTTTTTTTAACAAGACAAACCAAAGCATTTATAAATTATTGTAAATTAATAAATCATTTAGAATTATCTCACAATCAGTGTTAACTCTTGGATCTTAGTTGCTCAGGTAAGAAATATGTAGCTTTGTTTAGCTTTTACTTTTTATTTATCCTCTGTCAGTACAAAATGTTTGCCAGCTACCTAAATAAAATATTAAATCATTAATTAATCTATACTACTTTAAAGCAACAAGATCCTCCAAAATAAAACACATTGAGACTGGTTAGGTAAGACTTTCAGCTGGTTCCATTCACTAACACTACATACAACTCTCCAATAAAAAGTTGTTTTATGTGTGTAAATCTCTATTGTTTTAATGTATTCTTGGGAGAAAAGGGGCAGATATTATAGGCATTTTAAAAATCTTATTAACTCTTAAAACTGGCAACTTTTCTATCACTCTTGTCAACCAGTATCGCCATCATGTTATGAAATAATGCCACAGTTCAGGATTCTGGACATGAGCAATTCAGTCTTGCCTTCTTCTTCTTTCTTTTGGACTTATTTTTATTTTATATGTTCATACATTTCAGGTAAGAAATTGTAAAAACAGTAATATAATTTTTTTTAATGTTAGGGTGAGATGGAGCCAGATGATTTACAGTAACAGATGTAAAAATCTTACCTGCTCTGGAATGATTTCCCACCCACATTGTCTCTATAGGAGTCAAATAGCACATGGTACTGGTCGCGACTCCACTCCATCACCACCTGAATGGGGAGAAAATGCAATTAACACATTTCTCCATCATAAATATGACACAAAACCAAGATTACTACAACACTGCTTTGCATATATTCAAGTGACATGGTAAGTTAAAGTGCAAAAATCTTCAAAATTTTAAAACAATGCTGCCAGTACCATATTTAAGACTATCAGAGTAAAGTGTGTAAACTGTACCCGTTTCTGTCCACATCACAGTTACACACTACTTTGTGTTGGTCAGTCACATTAAATTAACAAGACAAAATGTGAACAAGTTCAAAGAGTATGAATACTTTTCCAATTTCTGATATGTTTTAAAAGATTATTTGGGTGAGCCCTGAATACCAATGGACCACACATGCCTGCTCCTCAAGGAGTATATTTGCATAAATTGGCAGTATTTTGACTGGAATTTGGTTTGAATGACTCTTTAGTCAGCAGCCAGAGAGGTCGGTCGGAGGCTAAGAGCTCCTTGGGTTAAAAAAGAAAGATTAAGAAAAAGCCATGACTAGCTTGACAAGCGAAACCAGAGTAGGCTCACCTCTCCAAACTGAAAGGCGGAAACGATCATGAGGACGAGCCCCCCGAAGCAGAGGTAGAGACCGTATCGGTGGGACAGACAGGTGTAGGTCTGCCTCTGCAGCAGCTTCAGCACCGAGTTCACGACGACCATGACTCTCCTGGGTCGAGCATAGCGCTGCATTCATTCAAAAAAAAGTCGAAACAACCGCCTGTTAAAGCGAAAGACAAAAGTAAGTAAACATCAGAAGCGAGACGGATGCGTCAGCTGACCACCCGATCGACTGCACATGACAACCGACGCATCTCGCTCTTCTTCGGCGGCGGTGACGCTGGAACCGAGGTGCTGCTTCTCCGGCAAAGGCTCCATGTTGCCCTCTGGTGGAGAGAAGTTGGCACTACAAATTCTGCTATTACTCTGCAGCATTAAATTAAATTATTTTTATTTATCTGAACACATCATTTTTCTTACTTTGTAACTGCACAAAAGGATAATTACGTTTAATTATTGATGCACATTTTTTTAAATCAAGAAGATGATCAAATTACAGTTAATATTTTGTTCCACCAAAATGATCAACCTTGAATTTAATTGACTGAAAGAAAAAGTGTCAAAAATGTCAATGTGTTTTGTTTTAGCTGATATATCTCTTATTTATTGGCAGGTAGTCTAATTTAGTTGTAAACAAAATTAGGTGTTTGAATCTTAAGCTGTGGGACCCTTTGAAATTTCTTTATAAGATACCACCTTCAAAAATTTTTATTTTTTTATCTCTTTTATCTTTTTATTATTCAGAATTTCATATTTTAGGCTGTAATGATATTTGTTTATAAATATTAGACAAACTATTTAGGTTAGAAAAAATATAGACTCTGCTTAATTGCTTTGATTGTTTGTAAATAGTTAGTTTTACATTTATATTTATTTTTAAATTCTATCATTGTTACATATTTGGGGGGAGGGGTTAGGAATTGTTTGAAGATTTTGTCAGTTTATTTTATATTTTTCATCTTCGTCCTTCTTCCCCTTGTCTTGTATTGCTTTAATTAGCTAACTATTTTGTGTTCAGTTATCTGAAATTACATGTTGCTTCAGTATTTATACAACTTTAAAATGTGTTTCAAAAACAGTGTCACGTGGGTTGAAGCTGTTGGAAATATTATGTGTTATCATTCTTACATGTGTATAGATTATTGATCGGACCATAGCAGTATTATGTCACTAAGTGTTGGCCTTTCACTGTCTGTGTTAAATCTTTTGACTGCTGTGTTGAAGAATTTTGACCCACTCACAGAATGTCTCTGCTGCAAGATAACTGATTGTTCCCTCCACCTTTAGGAGGTCCTTAGACAAGGACCTGTGTGTAGAACTTGTAGACAAAACATGCCTTCTGTCTCTTCTCTTTATCTCTCCCTTCTCTGAAAATAAAAGACAAGCTCTAACTGGAAGTTATCAGAGCGCGCGGTGGCCAGCTCGTTGGAGCGCTCCGCTGCGTCTTCTCCTTTCATGAAAGCTTGGTAAGTTGTCTATGGTTCTTTTTACGTAGGTTCAGAAAACGCCTATCAGAAGCCATCTCCTATAAGAGATAAGCCAAACATTGTGAGACGGTTCTGGGTTGAAACAACTGAAAAGCAGAAATGGTTTTTAACTTTATCAAACACATTCTGCCACAAAAAAAAAAAAACATCTTAAATGTTTTTTTTAAGCCTTATTTGTCACTTCATCTATTTGTCTTGTATTCTCCATAAATATTTAGCTCATATTTTACATAAGCATCTTGTTTGTTAAAATGTCCTGTGAAACATGAGCAGTGCTGAAGACATAGCAGTTTTAAAATGTACTAAAACCTAAAGTAAAACATGATATGAAGTCAGATCTTCAGGCCTTATAACTCTGATTGCGTTAATGTGTATTAAACAACAAGGTAGTTTTCTTAAGACCACATTGGGGCAACAAAAGGCACAGGAAACACATCTGACTTGGTTGCACAATTAGAGGAAATGTTGATCTTCCTCACAATGACCTTGCAGGATCTGCATCTGTAAGATCAAATAATGCACATGTGCAAAAGCAGAAGTATAAATAATTATCTCTTCTAATGTTATACTCCAGTGTTTGGAGTTATCTGTCTAAGCAAACAAAGATTGTTTAGTTTCAGGCTTCTGCTATCAAGCCAGAGTAAGAATGTGTTTATTTTTTAAAGAGTTGCCAAGTTGGGCAACCTTCAACGAGTTTGTGCAACAACAGAACCTCAGACCCAGTCCAGTAGTGTGTGTCTTGTTATTTTTATACACATTTATATCTCGAAACACTTAAAATTCCTTTTTGAAATCCTCCAGTACTAAAGCACTCAAGGGAAAATAAAACAACATAAAACAGAGCAGCTACTCCCAACCTTTGATGAAAAGTTGCATCATGTCCAAAGTGCTGATTAATGATTAATTCCTGAAAATTCCTGAGCTGGTTTCTTACAGTTCAGACTTCTGTTTTCTGCCAGTTTGTGTTTCATTTCTTTAATTTGTGGATTTTCCACCGTTAAATCGCACTACTTTCAGTTTTCTGTTGCAACACGTTGACATTTAGTTTCTGTTTAACAACCTTCCCACTTGTTGTTTTTGGGAAACATCTAAACCACATCAGAAGGAAATTTCTTTCTGGTTTTGTAATCCTCTCCTTTTATTTCATGTGATAGCTATGTTTCCTGTCAGCTGTTCAAGGCTAGACTCATGTGTTTGCCTAATCTTGTGCAGGTATTTCTTTCAAAAGGAGATAACAAATCACTAAGATACTTCATCTAAATGCCATTAGAAGGCAGAGGAGTGATTTGGATATTTCACAGTATGTTCTTTGTCCAAAACGATGACGATCTAATAAACTTTTCAGGATTTTAAGTGGCAAAAGTAAAGGGTTCCATTTGTACGGGGGTCCATTTGACCCAAAAATATGTTTGTGTCTTGCGACATATTCATGTGAAAAACCAACACAAAGTAGTTTTCTACTATGGACCAGAAGGGAAATTATACTTTTTTATGCTATGAATAATAATAATAATAATAATAATAATATGAATAATATGAATAATATGAATAATACTAATATGAATAATATAAATAATATGAATAAGAATAATACATAAATAAAATTTTGCAATATATTGCTCTACATATGTGCCTCCTCCCTCAGTGAATATTTTTGCTGAAATTCTGTCATTTGGGGTGTATTTGTACCAGCTTTGCACATCTAAATGCTTTTTTTTTTTTTTTTCCCATTTTTCAAATTAAATGGAGAGCTTTTGTAAACATGAATACTACTTTTTGTTTAACATATTCAACATCTGAATATGCTTTGATCTAAAGTAGTTCTGGTCATAAGTTTAGAATGTATGTGCTCTTTTCTAGTCACCAAGAGTGAATTTTACCCTCAGTCCAGATGCATACAGCTTGTTTAGAGCAGTAAATGTTTAATGGAGTTTTGAAAAAACAACAACAACAAAAACACAACTTTCATTTTTCATTAATTGTCATTGTTAAAACGGAAAAATTCATTTCCATGGTAGCATCAATAAATATCAGTAAATTTTAAAAAATATGATTAAAAGCAGCTACTGTTTTGTGTTTAGTGATATAAATCACTTTTTTAAAGCAAGTAGAGTCCTGAAGAAGCTTATTTCTAATTGGAATGTTTTTTAACAACAATATATGTGTTTGTGGTGCTATAAATGTTGTCATTTACATAAAAAATCATCATAATGGTACCACAAAACATTCCAGTAAAATTCAAGGTCCATACTACCCGCCCCTGTTTCAGAAGCCTGGATTAAGAGGTGGCAGAGAAAAAAGGGTTAAATATAAAAGCATGCCACACTTTTCAGATCATTTATCTGTGAAAACCTTGGGGAAAAGTGCATAATTTTCCTTAAACTCTACATTTTGTTGGTTAATCACATGAAACTGACAAGTTGACAATGAAACCTCCTGCAAATTTCCGCAAAATCAATTTTAACTCCAGATTGACTTTATTGGTTGCACTTCAAAGTGCGCCATTTCAGATGCAAACTGCACGGAGGCAGCTCTGGCTGTAAAAGGAAATAAAGCAGTGAAGTAGCGAAGTGGTAAGGGTTCGTGTGTGTGTGTGTGTGTAGGCGGGCCCGCAGGGAGTCGCTTTGGGGAAGAGTTTACAGTACACCGACGTCGCACAGCCTGCAGGTTCATTCTTGTTAACTCAGCCCAGCATGTGACTGCCGATAAGTCATATCACAACAACTCCCATCACTTCGCTCCATCTCTTCCTGTATGGCTGTGTTTTCTCTGCTCGCGTCCAAAGGGAGTGAAGCTCGCTGAAGGTTGCGCTGAAAACCTTTGGAGATGTTCTGGTTCACGCAGGGGCTTTGCTTCCTGCCCGCGTTTCTGGTCGTCTGGTCCTCCTGCACTTTCATCGTCTCCTATATTATTGCGCTCTTTAGACGCGATGTGGATATTATATTCCCCTATATAAGGTACGTTTCTTTTGTCATATTTAAGAAAAAAATAAAGTAGAACAACAATTAAACAAAGCAGGTTTCCTAACTCTGATTTATGGTCGCTACTTTAGTTTCGTTTTCCTCCAACTGCACGTACACATCTGTTAGCTGCTGTTTAATTTCTAATGACATAAAAGTGCTATTTTTTTTTATTTTTTTTTTTACTTGCGTATACTCTTACTTTAAATTTGAAATACAAATCGTAACAGAATGAGTTAAAAACGTTTAAATGTTGTGATTTTAAGCTCATAAACTGAAACATCAAAGAAACGGAGCTGGAAATTTGTTTAATTTCATATAAACAAATAAAAATCATATTTCTGTTATTGCAATGGAGATCTTTTTCTCTGCTTATTTTTCTAAAAACAAAGTAGATTTAACTTTAATTTAGCCGTCAACATATAAAGACAAAAGAAAAATGACAGGAAGTTACAATTTTACATCTGCTTTCTCATAGTAATAAAGAAAACATATTGTTTTCCAGATTTTTAACCAATAAAAATCAGAAACAATATAGCGTACACTGCAAAAACACAAAATCGTACCAAGTATTTTTGGTCTAGTTTCCAGTGCAAATATCTTAGCACATTTAAAATAAAACAAAACTAACTTACAAGATATAGGAGCAAATATTTACAGTAAATAATTCCTTAATATTGATCAAAACATCTAGTAATTAGTTCCACTGGCAGATTATTTCACATATATTAAGACATTTTCCCACATGTAAGATAATCTACTGGTACTTTTTAATCAATATTAAGGAATTATTTACTGAAAACCAAGTAACTAACTAGACCAAAAATATTTGGTAATATTTTGTGTTTTTGTTCAGAAATGTTGATATTGATACATCTATATTAAATCTAGTGCAGCAATCGTCTCAAAAAGGTTGTGTGTAATTAGTTTATTCTCAGAATAAATGCAGTTTTCTATGGGTCTATGGCTTTTCAAGAGCAGACAAAGGGAAGTTGGTCAATTTTTCAGAAGAATTTAGACTTGCGAGTGAGACGAAAAACCCAAAGCTACACTGGACTGATCCAGATGAGAGCATATTCTCTTTATGGAATGGTCTAGTCAAAGTCCAAACATAAGCCCAAAAGTTTAGCTGTTTTTCAAAGAATGGAGAAATACATTAGTTTCTAAGTGTGCTAAGGTTAAGGCAGTGAAAATGAATATAGATGCTTCAGTTTTAGGGTTTTTATACATGAAAAAATGCATATCCTGGTATTTTGGGTTGAAATATTAGATCAAATTTGTACAAAACTGTAAAAACTTTCTTTATTTTCTCAGTGATACGGGTGCAAATCCACCTGAGAGCTGCATTTTTGGCCTTATGACCTTCATTTCTTCATGTGCAGGTATTTTGTTTTCTTTTTTTTTTTATTTCCCAGTGAGCATCTGCTTTAATTGCGCAACTCTGGGTTCTCCCAAGGGAGGAACCAAGCTTTCCAGTGATGCTGCACACATTTCCTCTTTTTATCCTGAAAATGAAAGCAAGCCTTTCTTGGACTTTGCGCTGTGACTTTTGCCCAGGAACTGCCACCATTTACGCCAGATATAAATATGTGGAGAAGCTGATCGAGCAGAATGGCCTGGTCAAACCGCGCCTGAATCAAGCCGCGCTCGTGTTTGGGTTTGCCGCCTGTTTTGGGATGTGCGTCGTTGCTACTTTCCAGGTATTTCTTCCTCCATATGTTAAGAATTTAATATCACATAATGTGACCTTTAATTGTTTTTTATTATTATTATTATTATTATTCTTTTTACCTGCAGGAAACAGCAGTGACGATAGTCCATGATATCGGGGCGCTTGTGTTTTTCGTCTGTGGAGTTGTTTACATAATCCTGCAGTCTGTAATATCTTTCCAAGCGTCTCCTTATGGGTCGTCCACCTGTGTGTGTTGGATCCGTTTGTCCATCGCAATAGTTGCTGCAGTTGCATTTTTTCCCAGTATCCTTGTTGGAGCTGCTTGGTTTGGATGACGTGTGCTTGTGTCGTTATCGGCTCTGTGCAAGTTTTCCTAAGCCAATAACTCAGCTGTGGTGTGTGCGTCTTTCGTTAAACAAACCACCCTCCACTGGGACACACATGACAAAGTAGGTTGAGTTTTTATTCTCTATAATCATCATTAATATTTCTTACCATCAGAATGAAAGTATCACCTTCCCCACAGCTTGATTAGTAGTCTGCACTTGATGCGAATGGAACTGTGAGAAATATAGTTTGCAAGTTCTGAGGAATTGAAGCTTTGAGTTTAAGTTAAAAAAGCATTATATATTTTTTATATGCAAAATATGCATATATATGCGATATTTTCGCTAATGTATGATGCTCAATGTGACTTTTTATTACTCAAATCAGTTACGGACTATAAACTCACATAAGGTTGAGGCAGCAGTCTATTAAACTTAATGTTTTTGACCAATTTTGAGAAAATTTACAGTGGAATCAGAAAAAAAATGTGGAGATTTGTTGATTTTGTGTGAATTTTCCAGAATTGTGAAAAACTGGTAGGGCTTATTGATGTAATTTAGAGTCTAGAGGGTCACGTTAAAGCTATGGCGGGCCACATTTGGCCCCCGGGCCTTAAGTTTGACACCTGTGCTTTAGAGGAAAAACAAACTTGAAGAATAAGAGACCAATTCTAATCTAATTACATAAATACAACAAAGAAACCACTAAACCCCAGGAATCTGGAAACTAAAGAATCAACTAAATCTGGAGCAAATATATTGAGAGGACCATAAATAATCACAAAATACAAAATCCAGATTAACATGAAACTTAGAGTGAGAAACACCATCTGAACTGTGAAGTATGGCGGTGGCAGCATCATGATGTGTGGGTGCTGCACTTCACAAAAAAGTGTGTCAAGTAAATGTGGAAATATTGAATCAACATCTCACATCGTAAGCAAGACGGGGGCTTATTTTACATATTTTGTCAGGAACTTTGGAAAGCCTCATGATTAGAAAGCTGGCATATGAATTAAAAATATAAATATATTACCATAAGGCCAATTTAATTACACAGGTAAATTATTAAAAGTTGAACAACTGAAGTTTAAGAAAGTTTGGAAACTTTAATTAATAACACTAAAGCATTTAGTTAATATCTCATGTAGCCTGTTTGTGTTAGATATTTAAAGGTCTCCATTATTCTGTGGTTTCTATCCTGTTAAAGGGGTTATCTGGTCAAAAATATGGGGTTCCATTCGTGCCAAAAGTATGTTCATATTCCATACCGAAAGATCAAAAAATATGGAATATTTTTGGATCAATACAGTATTAATTCACTCATTCAGATACTTCTGTGTGTATCTGTGACTTATTCACATCTGATTCTATGCAGGATTATTCGTACCATGTCGCCAGCGCCGTGTGCGAGTGGGTCGTTGCCTTCAGCTTCGTCTGCTTCTTCCTCACATACATTAACGATTTCAAAGTGAGTATCACAGGCCATCAATCACAAATGCTTTCGCTTTTCATTGTTTTCTAAAAGCTTTTTTTTTTTTGTTTTCCTGCAGATGTTTAAGTTGCAAGTGAGGACAGAATATGAGGACTAGACGATCGCCGACGTCATTTCAACGAATTTGTGTACTAAATGCAATTTTTTTGCACTGGAGCTTTTTATACAATCATATATTTTTGCTACTTGAATTGTTTCACATAATATTTTCCTATACCTGATCATTACCAGTGTATTTTTTTTTTTTTTACCTTTTTATACAATCATTTTATACACGTATTAACTTTTTCCTGTTTAAGCACCACTTTGCACTTTGACTGTTGCCACAGCATCGTGACACATCCTGTGAGACCAGTGGCCACTAATAAGAGAAGTTCATCACACATTTCACATGTGACACATGCAGCGCTTGAGGGAAAACGAAAAAACCATGAAAAATGAATCGAGGTTCTTATATTTTGTGCTTCCTTTGTATGTACTGTACGACTGTGTTCAAGTTGTTTTTTAAAATAAGTTAAACTTTTGTTGCAGTAGCAGGAGAAAGTTTAGACGAGTATTTAGTTGTATCTATCCTGTCTTACTTGTTTTTACCATTTTAAAAAGCAGCCAAGCGTGTGACGTCAAATATATACCCTAAGGAAACAGGAAGTCATGAATAGGCTTATTGAAACTGTAGATACTTTGATCCACTAAAAAGGTAGAACAGACAAAAATGTTTAATCTCTTGTTAAACATTTTTGTTAAGGAGGAAACAATTGTGCCAATTTTTTTTTTGGTGGTAAAACAATTTCTTAACACTGGATAAAATTTGTTTAGTGTTGAGAATTTTTCAATGCTTATGCTCATTGGATTTTTCTCAATTTTTCAGTGTGAGATTACACTACTGCAACCAAAGGTTAATTTATTTTAAGCTTTTTATGCATCGAAGATCGCTGACGGCAGAGTAACCTGACGTATACTGTACGTAAAAAGACAATCATAATCTCCTGAATTTAGCTCACCAAGAAGAGACTGAAAACTTACTGTGACACAAAGTAATAAAAAAAGTACGGTATGGAATATTTTTTAAAAATAAAGTGCCTTTCTTACAGCGACAATAAGAAGTGAGACATGTCCAGTCTGCATATAAACTCGTCCAGTTTTTGTACTTAATGTTTATTTTTCTTCAAACTTTGATTATAAATCATCCTACACAGTATTCCAGTTTATGTGGACAAAACTCACCTTCACTACAAATGTTTTTACAAGTGAAAATGTAACTGTATCCAGCAAACTACTGCCGTACTTTTGACGAACTGTACTGTAAAGATTATTTTAAACATTTCAAAAATAAACTGCACGTTTTGTATCAACACATTCGTCTTTAATGGAGACCAACAGCATTTCTTTATATTTTATATGTTTAATTAGTGACTGCTCATGTAGTGTTGGTGCTTTTCCTGCCGACGAGGCAGAAGGTTTGGTTAAAATTGCTTTTTAACAAAATAAAGCAGTAGTACTCCAAACTTGCCGACAGCCTTGTAAAAATGTCTGAAAAGACTCAAAATAAATTGCAGCAGCATGATCTAATTTATAAGAAACTCAAAATGCACTGGCATGTTTTAAATAATTCTTTAACTTGTCTTAAATTAGTCTGAAATTTGATGTGATGAAAAGACCCATTTCTCTTGTGCTTCAAAATGGGAAACACGAGAGTTCATACTAATAAAGCGAGACAGAAAATCTACTTGTAAAGAAAATAAATCTTTAGCAATAACTAAAAATCGACAAATTTTACTGTTAGAGCTTCAGCTGTTTCAGTGCAAAAGTATCTCTGAAATAAACAATTAATTTAATTTAAATATGAAAAACATATTTAAATGATTATGCTACTGAAGTACAACAGCCAGAAAATACATTTATTACCTATAACGAAAAAAAGGTGAATTATTTTGACTCACACGGCAACATCAAGAAGAATTTATATTCAATTTATATAGAAATTATATGTCTGAAATAACATAAAACTAAACTAGTTATTGTTTGGTTTTATGTCCACTCAAGCACTTAATATCATGCAGTCAAGTTTGTGCAACAGGATCTGATTTTTAAACTCCAATATAAAGACCTCCAGTTTCATAATATCAAGAAATGAAGAAAATGCTTTTAATCTTTTTAATTTCCTCATTTAAAAAATTAATTAAGTGTATTTTTTTGCAAGATTTATGAGCCAAATTAATCCTAAATACCACAGAGAGAAAAGTTTAGCTGCTAAATCTTACAATCAGTTTCGTGATGCAGCAAATATCTCAGTTCAAACCAGCATTAATAATGAGGAGGATTTTGTATTTAGGTGCCAAACCTTAATGCACTGCACGGCGCTAACGGTTAAAGGTGCTGATTTAGAGACTTGACTTAAATGTTTAATAGCTCCTAAGGTCAAAGTTCATCTCCCACTGCATCATTCTTAATACTAACTTGAACAGAAATAACAGCTTGTTATGTGAAAGCGGGTCTCCAACTACTACATCGCACAAACAGTACTGTGTTCGAACGACGTACATTTAAAAGATTCGATCCAAAATAATTCCAAACAACTGAAAAACAAATATAAAGTCAGCTTGCTGACAAGCAGCAAGAGGATTGTTGACCATTTCCGGAAGAATTACAATCATCCAATCACCTTCATGTGAACATTTTCACAACCTGCAGCAGCAAAGAGCCTGCAGGAAGCGCCTGGTGCAGCGAACGGCCTTAAACACGGAGCTGTGCAGCGGCAGAGATCAGTCACTGAACAACGATTCGAGATCAGTCACTGAACGACGATTCGCTGTCAGAGCTGGTGGCAGGAATATCCTCATTCTCTGTGCCGCTTGCTGCTCCATCAGGCACTGGAGCGTCAGGTGTGCTGTTGTTGGCAAAATATGATTAGATTCAAGTTTATTTAGCAGGAAACTGTCATTTTTAGACTCATGAGTTAAAAAATAAAACTTACTCGAGCAGATTTGGGTCCAAACCATCCATAAGCATTTTGTTACGAATAGCCATTGGTGGAACTCCCTGGATAAACACATTATTAAAAATATATTTAAAAAAAATATATATATATTTTACGAAAGTTTTTTTAACAGTAATATTGCATAACATCTTACCACTTGAACCATTTTCAGGTAACGTGCATAACGTTGGTCCTTGGCCACAGTCATGACATTCTCTGGAACCGCTTCTGCTTTTTGTGGTGCAGGTGCAGCTTCTGGCTGACTCTGACTGGGCTGCAGCACAAAAAGACGCAAACAGTTCTTCACAAAACCAGAAGCCTTTGCTGCACACAATAACTTGACGGTTAAAGATGCAACTGCATTCAAATGCAGAAACAAGAGTCTGTATTTTGGCAACAAATCCAACCGAAACGTGTTCTCTGTTTTTCTGATAATTGAGTTTTTTTCCTTATCCATCTAATTAATTTTCTTTCATCTGAGAGCAACAGACCAAGGAACCAAAAAGACTGGAAAATCCTTCAAAATAAATATAGGATTCTATAAAATTTGTTTTATTTTTTTCCTAAATTCCACTTTTTCATTTTAATTTTTCTGAATTCGATTTTAACCATATTTTTTAACCCAAAAATATGTAATAAAGATGACAATGTGTGAAAAAAGATCAACAAATCAATAGCTAGAGGTATAAATTTACTAATATTCTGTACCAGTGGTTCAACAGAACATTAGTTTTACAAGGAATATTTTTTAAGAACTCAAACATTATCTGCAAAATTAAGAATTTGGTTTTTAAAAATGCTTAAGAGTTGAACTACAAGAAATAAAAGTTTGTGCACATTTAAATAATGATCAGTAACTTTATTTTTTTTCCCCCTCTTAAATCTGCAGCTGCAGCACTTAAGAATCAAATGCAAAAATATTTGGAATAAATTTGTTTGTGGTTGAGTCTGTTTTCCTACCTGTGAGGGAGGAGCTCCCCCTGCTTTTACACCGTCTGATTGGTTCTGACTGGCGCTAACCGGTCCATTGGATTGGACACTTTGCTGCTGGTTGAGTCCATCCACTGTGACTTCGTCCAGTCCAGGAATGGATGACAACTGCTCAGAAAAAACAATCAATCCATCAAAAAAATGGCAAATACACATTAAATCTACTTGTTGTTTATGTCAGAACTTACTTTGGCCTCCAAAATACACAAAGTGGTTTCGATTTGTTGTATGCGAAGGGAAATGTTTGAAAGTTTCTGTAGTGGGAGTGTTGAATAGATGATTAGTGACTTCAATTAGACAATAAATGTATCCTGAAGTAGAGAGAAAGAAAAGACAAACCTCCTCGCACACAGTAGAGAATCGGTTAAGGAAGCGAACTGTGTGCACAACAAACTGATTGAGGTGGGCGACGACTCTCCTTTGTTGTATAGCAGGAACCTATGAAAGCAGAAAGAAAGCAGAGATGAAGGAATCTGCTCATAGGTGAAAGGAAATCTCCAAGTACAAGTGTCTAAAAAAATGCTAATAACAAACAGACACAAAGAAAGGATGAAGACAGTAGCTGGGTTTCCATTTCAAATTCACAACTTTGTCAAAAAACACAATTTCACAATTACAGTGTTTCCATGAAATAAAAAAAAAACGCAATTATAATCACACATGAATAACACTGTTCACAGATAAGTCATTAAAAAATTTCACTCAATGATCCTCTATTTCCTGTAGTCTTCTTGTTCGTGGTTTGTTCCAGTGGCAACATCCGGTTGGTGATTATGTGACTGGTATGATGCGGAAAAAAGTGTTTCCATTTTCAGATTTATTGCAACACTGACTGCTACAGGAGATCCTACCTGGCTACTACATCACAACAACTCTTTGAAAATAATTAGATTATATGAGTTAAGACAACATTAATTACTCCTTTGGGATAAATAGACTATCTATGAATTTGAATTTGAAATGGACGGACTTTAAGATCCCCTCGACTTCTTATTTACGTCTATTCCTTCCCGTTACTTATTTAGTTGCTATTCTGTGATGGTAGGAAAAATTCAACTGCCATATTTTTGGAAGACAAAGATTGCAATGAACGACGGATTATAACCGATGTCAGTTTAATATTTGAATATAATTTAAAAGTGGACAACTATAAGTAACTTACAAACGAGCCAGAGTTTTCCCTGCAGAAACCGAGGATATCCTAAACATCACTTGAAGAGACGAACTGTTTCGTTATGCTTCTACTTCCTCAGTCAGCTTTTAAAATGACAACCAACGAGTTTAAAACACGAACCTTAGTGAGATCAACTCCAGACCCAACGATTGGCAGACCGTCTTCGTCCATGTCGGGTTTTCTGTAGATAAAATAAGATATTAAAGGGAGGAAAGACTGAAAGCTGTGACCCGGTCATGTGACTCCGAAATACGTGACCTTTGCGTCGTGACGTCGCCAAAATGAGTTTTATTTTGAAGACGCAGTTTTTAAAAAAATGATTTGAACCGACTTTTACAACCACGTATCGTTAAATTGACGGTCTGGATAATGTAGGATGTGTACGTACTCTGTGGGGGGGGGGGGAAGGGAGGGGGGGAGGGGGGGGGGAGAAGAAAAATTGTTTCGTATTATTGAGGCTTTTATTTTGAAAAGCGGAAACTCGATAGGGGAGTTGAGGAAGGGACGATTGCGTTCTAACAACGCAACCGGCTGAAACAAAAATATTTTATAGCAGATTTATTTGCGCGCTAATGGAGGCTCTCAAATCAAAACAAAAAATGATCGGTATGTATCTGAATGAATTGCTTTTAATTAAATTAATCGCTGACTATATCTTAACTACTAATCTGATACTTGGGCCCCGTCTATTTAATGAAATCGTTACATTTTTAAACAACCACCCTGCTGCGCAGTGGAAATGATCATTGTATTGCTTGGGACTTTTTACATTATTAAATATTACACTTTGTTATTTATATTAGAGCTGTTAATTTATTAGTCGGCGCAATTAAATGAGGTCTCTCCAGGAATTATTCCAGTTCATAACCGGTCAACTCAGATGATCACATACCGAACTGAATATATATGAATTAATAATTGTGTGTTTTTCTTGTTTAAATAGATTATTTCTCCTATAATATGTAATTAATGTGAAGTATTTGAAAAAATCGAAAAATTAAAAAGATAGCTGCAAGTGAAACTCTACAAACTCCTCCTAAGTTACTTATTGCTGCCCTCTAGAGACCATTTCTTCACACTACACCTTTCTGTTCCAGACCCATGCTTGCCTTTGCAGTCCCTTCGCCTCCTGGTGCCCCCTTTGCAGCTTCTGTCTGCTGCCATGTGGCATGTGGTGAAGCAGAAGGACGTGATGAACTACTGGAAGGTGCAGGAGTTTGTGTGCATGGTGACGGATGCAGTGCCCCGCCTGATCAACCAACAACAGAGAGCACAGCTCCTCCTCGGCCTAAGAGCCAGGGTCAGCAGCAGTTTGTGTCACAAGCAGATGTTTTCCTTTCTCATATTTGTGGTAACACCATTTATTGGCATTTTCAGCTGATCTTGGAGCTCTGCAAAGGCTCTGCTTTAGGAGAAGTTGTCGCTCAAGGAATCCAGAGTTACTTGGAGAGGCTGCCTGTTAGTTCTGCAGATGTAAGTTAAAAAAAATAACTATTAATGGTGTCATTCACACTTGTTTAACGAAGCAATCTCCGCAGCAGTGCATGGATCCAGATGTTAAGAAGACCGAGTCGACTTTTGTTGCACTTGTTCAGAGCTTGCTTAAAGATCCGGCAGAGAGGGCCTATTTTTTCCAGGTGAGGGTGATTTGAATTCATAATTTATCTGCTTTGATTTAAGGAAACAGTTTTAAAGATGATAAATTGTTTGTGATAGGAGGTGTTCCCTGCTGAATATGGTCAACAGTACGATGTAGCACTACAGGTGTTATTGTGGGAGCTGCTATCAAGACTGGAGAAGCAACTTCCGGTTCCAGACCTCAAGCAGGTACAGCTCTGTTCAAAATTATTCAGACCAATATAAGGTAGTTAAGGTGGTTTTCCATATTTTTAATGATGACTTTATTCTAATTTAGGGTATCAACGTAAAGGGGAGTGAACACCAATGCATGCTACAGATTTTTTTTAAAACATGTTTCGGTTTCCTTCCACTCTATCACATAAAATCCCAACAAAAAAAGTTTGTGGTTGTGAGGTAAAAAAGCCTGAACATGTTCAAAAGATATAATTATTTTTGGAAGGCAGCACAAGTATTCAGCTTATTTTTGTTTTAAGGTTTATTTTTGACCGCCGTATGCGTTGTACAATGGCTGCTGGAAAAGACAAGAGTTTTGTTGTTGACTTCCCATCTAGAATCCACATGCTGCATTCTTGTTGCTTGTGCAGGAGGCTCTACTTTTGCTTTTCAAAGATGTACGGTTGTATAATCGTACATCTGTTTGCAGTCATTTTTATGTGCGTTGAGTTGCAGCAGCTTTTTTGGATTTAAAATGGCCAGAGACCCAAAAAAAACTCAAAATACATGGAACTGAGCAGACTGATTTCCCATTATCTAAGAATAATTTTGTGCAAAAAGGTAATGAACATGTTCTGTATAGACCATAGACCTATCTTGACATGTTCAAGGAAGTAGTAGGTCACCTTTAATAGATCTGCTCTGTGTCTGCAGACGACCGCCTGGTTCATCTCTGCTCCGTCTGTTTTGGAAGACTGCATCCAGTCATCATCAGAGGAGCTAAGCTCCGTCTTCAAGCACTACAAAAGCTCAGGATTACTGAAGATGACATGTAAGTTAAGACGGAACAGCACACCGTTTGGAAGTATTCGTCAATAAAATAGTTTTCTTCCTTCACAGATGGGCCATGTTCTACCATTGGCAGCTGCATCATGTCTGCTCTGTCAGTTCCTCCCTCGCAAAAGACAAATCTATCCGTTGGACAGGATTCTGTTCACAACTACGCAAACACGCTGACCCGTATCACTCTGGCTGAGGCAGGGCAGTGCAGCGTTGTAGCCTTTTACACCGAAGTGGAAGTCAGAGCGTCTGATCTGGACGCAGAATCACCTGAGATCCAAGTTCAGACAGAGTGTTACGAAGAAGAAATAGTTGCTTTGAGTGCAGGTGTGAGCGCCGGTGGTGAGGAGGAAACCGGGGAAGCTGCAGGTGTCGCTAAAGCTTTGGAAACTTTGACCAAAACGTTTGCATTGAGGAAGGAGAGCTTAGGAAGTGAGATTGGGCCGTTGTATGCGTCAGATGAAACACAGGACAAAACGGAGAGAACAACAGAAGACGAAACAGAGATGACAGAAGCTGTGGACAGCTACCAGCCTGTCGTTCACCAGGTCATTGCCAATGTCTTCAGTGAAGCAGATGCTTTGCAGGAACCCGACATCTGCACCTCCACATGTTCACAGACGGGTTCGCCAAGATGGCAGAAGATGGAGGAAGTGAGGATGACAGCAGGAGAAAAGAACGACGCAGTAAAAAAGTACAGAAACATTCCTGCTATAATTGTTTCGTCAATTTTAATTTATGTCACAAACGACAGCTTGCGTGAGCTTTATTTCTTACAGCTGCAGCATAAGCTTTGCATTTAAATCCCTTTATTTCCATTATGCACTCCAACTCATTTATGTTAACTTTGTTTGTGTTCAACAAATACAATCTAACATTACAGAAAAAAAACTCTGCAGAACAGAAAATTAAAGAATTTCACATTTTTGTCCTAAAATCTAAAAGTTTCAACAAAGCAAGATCATATTTTTTCCGTAAGTATTTAACAATAATGTAATATTAATAGTATGCTACTGCTGACAGTAGGGTATAGATCCTATACTTAACATAATTATAATAGTATTGTTCAACATACATTTGCTTTACTTTTTTTAAATTAAATTTGGTTTAAGTGGTCAACTAAACTAATCAAATCTATTTACTACACTGCTAACAGAAAGTACATATTTTCTAGGTTTGTTTCTGTTGGTAAATTTGATTAATCTGCAATCTGTTTTTCAAGTTGTAGAAAAATATATTAACTTTTTTTAATTGTGGGTTCTTATTTCACAGGAGTGCAGTTCATGTGACCTTTGACCCTTCTGTGGTTGCAATCAAAGGAACAGACAAAGGTAACCTGACTTGTTGAAGAACTGAATTGATAATCCCACTGGAAATACTTTGTACAGCTCCTTTTTGCCAGCAGGAGAGCTCATCGTGTAACACTTCAAAGAAGGGATGTATACAGTTAATCAATTTACAACTGATTGTTGGTTAATGGTTCAATAAGTTAAATTTAGTTCCAGTTACTAATGTCCGTAGACCGTCTTTTAGTGTTGTAGTTTGAACTCCATCCAGCAGAGGGCGCCACTGGTCATCCATAAGCATAGGCTTTTTTCCCATTTCACAAGTGAAATAAGTTGCCAGTGGAACTTGTAATGTTTTATGAATATTAAGGAGGTATTGACTTACAACAAGCCCATAAATCTTGCTGAGAAGTACCTGTAAGTTAGTTTTTGTCTTATTTCATGTCTGCTAAGACATTTGAACTAGAAACTAGACCAAAAATACTTTGTAAGATTTAGTTTTTTTGCAGCGAGACTCTTAACCAGCAGTGCCAGTGATTAAATGTTAAATGATCCAGTTTAATTCCACTCTTTACCTTCTGTCTTTATTCAGATGAGGTAATGTCAATCATCTTCACCTGCTCTCGCTGTCCCTTCCACGTCTCGGACAGCACCAGTCCTCCTCACTTCCACATGCAGAGCGTTTGCACCGAGGTGTATAGGAGTTTCACAGGGGAGAAATTTATCCCGTCCCCGTCCAACTCAGATGAAATATTCACGTCCATCAAGCTTTTCCCGAAAGGAAACGGCGAGAGCCAAGATGGCGGTCCCCAGGCTCACAGCAGGAAGAGATCTCTGACGTGTGAAACGTGCGGGAAAACTTTCACTCGGACGTCTGACGTGAGGAGACACCAGCTCACGCACACAGGGGAAAGACCCTTTCATTGCTCGCAGTGCGACCGAACCTTCCAACACTCCTGGGATTTAGCGAAGCATGAGAGCAAACATCACGGCGTGGCGATTTCCTTCTCCTGTCAGCTGTGCGGCGGCTCCTTTGCCAACCTGCGGGCGCTGACCGTCCATCACAAGAAATCGCACTTGTCGGAGAGCCAGCTGCCTCACATCTGCTCCATCTGCAGCAGGAGCTTCCCCACCGACGACGAGCTGCTGGAGCACAGGAAGTCCCATGTCAGCATCAGGCGCTACATCTGCCAGCAGTGCGGCGACGGCTTCGACACGCTGCTGGCCCGCGCCCAGCACAGGCAGGCGCATCGGGTGAAGCGGCAGTTCAAATGCCCACACTGCGAGAAAACGTACACCCGCAGGTCTGACGTTAAGCGACATTTATCCACTCATACTGGGGAGCGACCACATCAGTGCAAGCAATGCAACAAACAGTTCTCCGTCCGTTTTATGCTGGTCAAGCACCTCCGGGTTCACACCGGAGAGAGACCTTTCCAGTGCGCCCACTGCTCCAAAAGCTTCACGCTGGCGTCCGTGCTGGCCCGACACGAGCGGATGCACACGGGGGAGAAACCGTTCCTCTGCTCGCAGTGTGGGAAGGGGTTTTTGTCGCAGGGAGAGCTCTCCAAACATCACAGGTCACACCTGGATGACAGGCCCTACTCCTGCCCGCAGTGTGAGAAACGATTCAAGAGCAAAAAAACCCAGCAGGAGCACATTGCCTCCCACAGCGGTGCACGGCCTTACCCCTGCGCCCACTGTGGGAAGGGCTTCTCTAAGCCGTACGCCCTAACCAGACACAACCTCATCCACACCGGGGAGAGGCCATTCCCCTGCGGACACTGCGAGAAGTCCTTCCTGACGCTCAGCGAGGCTCAGCTGCACCGCAGGATTCACACCGGGGAGAGGCCGTACCCCTGCGACGCCTGTGAGCTCAGGTTTAAGAGCTCGTCGGAGCTAGCGCGCCACAAACACAGCCACTCCGGGCAGAGGAGGGAGAAGCCGACCTGCGAGCTGTGCGGGAAAACATTTCCATCAAAGGCCAAACTGAACAAACATATGGAGATGCATATGGAAGCTACTGACCAAAATAAGGAAGCATTTAGATAATCATATGTCATTTGTGTGAAATTATAGCTTCATTTAATGTACCAACCTGTGGGTAAATTATGTGGAACATTTTTTTTTTTTACTTGTTTGACAGAAATCAATCCCACATTGTATTTTTTGTACTTTGCAATTATGCTGTAAGTTAAAATCATAGGTGAGTTCAATAAATGACTCTTGCTTCATGAATGTTTGCTTCACTTTCTTATTGTTTAATAGTATAAATATATAATATTTAACAGCAGATAAACAAACAACATATGTTACATTTCTGCCTTTATGGAAAATGTGTTGTCGTTCTTGCAAATGTGTGAAATTAATGCGGAAATTTTGTTTTTTGTCAGAAATATCCCTCTGGGTGACTACATTTATTTATTTGTTTGAAGTAAACTTGATATTAACTTTGGAAGACATCATTGTAAAGAGGTGCAGTTAAGTGAAACATTAGTGTCCATAATTCTAACCGGTAATAAAACAAAAAGATGAAACAAAGTCCACTGGCTTTGGGACTTTTTTCCTTTATGTCAGGTGATGTTTTTCCTTATTCGAAGAAGTAAATGAATGATTTACTTGGTGGATAATAACGCAGCAGCTGAAAAGTGTATGACCTCCAAATTTTGCTGCTATAACTCCAGAATCCACATATCCCCCCCGCCCCCCCCTCAGCCATAATGTCAGTGTTATGGTCCTCCTTATAAAAGGCATCATCTGAATGAGTTTAATTAACTGAGAGGTTTTAATGAGCTCTGGCTGATTGGGGGAAGGCCATTCGTCGAGCAGGAATCACCTCCATAAAACCGACCCAGCCGTTCAACGGGGCACCAGCGTGTGACTGTGTCGCCCACTCAGCCTACAGAGTGCAATAAATGCTCAATAATAGTGGGGAAGGGTCAGAGGTCTGAAATTGGCTTTCTATTATTAGATCAGCAGGTGTTTGGAGTGAATCCCGGCAGACTGGACGCTGTACGTAGAGTAATGGGTCCTGCATGCAAAGTGAAGGCCATATGTTGGGTCATAAGTCATTTATATTTGTATTTATCTGAGAGAAATGACAAAATGCTGCAGCATGTAAAATAAAAACTAAATTAAAACCAGTTATATTATGAAATTAAGTTATATTTAAGCACAAAATGGACCAGAAAATGTTACTGAATTTGTTTGGGGTTATTCAAACAAAGATTTTAACTCAACAGAGTAACGTGTGCTATTTCTTTTGTGTTTTGCTGTGACTTAACACCACACCCCTCCATATTTATTGAAGCATTTTGCAACAAATAATATATTCTATAATGTGAGCACACTTAATCATTGAGAAAAAGATATCATATTAATCCTTACTGGGGGTTTTTAATCAAAAAGGATGAGTCATCCAGTTAGAATTACTGTAAAAACTGAATTAATTTATAATGAATTATCTTAACAACTTCCACCCTACTCACTTCATATCACTGCTGTTATGTTACTTTGCTTTATTTAACAACAGACAACTAAAATATACCTTTAAAAGTTTGCATAATGTAATCAAACTGGCGTTGAAAGGATTCAAATTATTACATTTTAATAATAGATTAAAACTACATTTGATAGTTTTAATCAAGACTGAAGTTGATCAAAGTATTTGAACCTAAAACAGAAAACAGAAAACAACAACAATCGTGTATTTTTATTGCAATTTTATATTATTAATGACTTAAAAGTTGTAAATTTTCAACTTGGATGTAAATATTTTGGCTAATATTTTGCATACTAAAGAGAAATTCTTTTAAAAACAGTCTAAAAATGGTCATAGCTATTTTAATACTTCAAAAGGTTTTCTTTATACCAATAGGAGTTCAGTAAGTTTTCAAACAATTTACATATTGTAAAGGTTTACATACTTTAACCCTAGAGATAAAACTTTTGGAAGAAAAATACATTTAAAATAATGCTTTGGAATTCAAGTTGTGGCTTTTATAACATTATTATGAATCACTAAGAGCAAAAAAGAGTAGCAAAGTAATAATTTGCATATCTGTTTCTGCTCAATTTAAAGTATTTAGTCATTTGAATTAAGTGTAGTAAGCACACCAGAATTACTTCTCCACATTTATTGATAATTGGACAATAACTTAATATTTATTTTAGCTTTACCTGTGTAATAACTTTTACAAGCCAGTTGTTCGGCTTGTAAAAGTTGTAATTTTCGTCACATTATGTAATTTCCATTAATTTTCCTAATGTGAAAAAGTCTAGAGTATTTTAACCATAACCATATTTTCCAGGCATATTAAATATTTATACTGTTATTAATTAATTTTTATTATTTCTTTCTGTAACTCTAATTGGTTTCACTAATGCTTTCTTTTCAGATAAAATACTTTCAGAAAAATATGTATTTTCTACTAACCAACAGGTGTTCATTCATTGTTTTCCAAGAATTGTTGGTGTTTAAGATTCTCTGCAGCCTTCCTCCATATTGGAAAACAATAAACCTGGAAGGAAAACCTCCGCCACACCAAGAGAGGGGGTCCATCGGTTTACTATCCCTCTGCAATCACCTGACCAGAGCGAGGGGCAGCGGCGAGCAGACAGACGTCGGGATGTAACCGTCAGCGGAAGAATTTGAAGGACCGTTGACCATGCAGGTAGAAAAACAATTTCCAAATAAACGGATAAATAGAGCAGCTGTGGATGCAGATAAAGACTCGACTCGAGTCCCATCGTTGTGATTTACAGTCCGGTTGGCGTTGGAGCTCCTGGTGGCGGATTAATAACCGGTCGTAAAGAAGAAGAAGGAGGAGGAGGGAAGACTCTGATAAAGGAAGGAAGACAAAAGGGGGAGTGTGTAAAAAAAAAAGAAGGGGGCGAGCGGATAAAGCCTGAGCGGAGACCATGAGCTCTGCACTCCCTTATGACTCGCTGTCGGCCCGGCCGAGTCCCAGCAGACGGGCTTTGGATTGGGAGCGGGAGCAGCTAGCGGTCAGAAGACTTTCCTCCCCGCTTGGTGTGAACCTGCTCACTCCTCCTCCTCTTCCTCGGCGACCTTCGGCCATCCCAGGCTACCTGCTGCCTCCCTACCAAGACCAAGAGGAGCAGCTTCACCAGCAGCACCAGCGTCTGTCTTTGTCCGTTTGCTCCGAAGCCTCGCTGGCGCCTCCTGCCCCCCCGCCGGTGGGTGCTGCCCCACCTTGCTGTCGCCCAGTGGGAGTCATGCACCTCCTCCGTCTGGGTCTCCTGGCTTTCAGCTGCCTCTTCTGGGCAGCTGGGTTAGCCATCTTCACCCTTGGTGTTTGGGCGCAGATCTCCTTGGCGGACTACATGACCCTATCAGCCAATCGGTACCCCAACGCCCCGCTTATCCTTCTCTCTACCGGGGCCGCTGTTACTGCTTGGGGGTTCCTCGGTTGCCTTGGGGTGGCTGCAAACCTGCCCTGCGTCCTGAGGGCCTATGGGTTCTTCCAACTTGCTACTCTAGTTGCCGGTTTGGCTGCTGGACTTTCTGGGCTCTTCTACCGTGAAGACATCGCCGGAGGATTTCGCAGTGGCTTGCACCGAGCCGTGGCAGGCTACACGGAGGATGAAGGCCGTGCCGACGCTCTAGATAGCCTGCAGAGAGCTTTGGAGTGCTGCGGTGCTGAGGGTTGGCGTGACTGGCTGAATTCGGACTGGGCCATCCAGCACATGACTTTCCTTCCTGCTGAGAACGGCACCTCGGTCTCCCTTCCCGACAGCTGCTGCGTGAGGCGGAAAGGTTGCAGGAATCGGCCACTCCTGTCGGATGACAATGACGGAGTGGCGGCTGCAGGAATCCATCCACACGGCTGCTTCCGGAAAGTCTTCAGCTTGGTCAACGACAACGTCTTCCATATTGCTGCCTCTGTTTTAGGGTTGGCCTTCACACAGATCGGGGGCATTGCCCTGGCTTGTCTTCTGGCCAACAAACTTACACCCAGACAGCACGGACGTGTTGTGGCACACTAAAGATCTGACTGTTGTATTGACAGGTTGGTTCTGAATGAGGGATGACATCTCAGAGAAGTAAAGTATAGGAACAGGAGGTTTGTTGTTCAGGACGAAAGAATCAAAAATGTGACCTATTATGCTTTTCAGACCACATTAGGAGAGATTTACGGGTTAATCAAAACATACTAATTACATTATTATTTTTTTTTTGTTTGTTTTTTTGCACAAATTCATTCTTAGATAATGAGATTTCAGTCTGCATGACTGATCTGTTTTAGGGCATCTGGTCACTTTAAATTCAAATAACCTGCTGCTGGCCACAGCCCCCAACTCAACATTTACACTCGCACACAAAATGGCTGCAAAAAGATGCGCAATTATACAACCATCTTTGAAAAGCAGAAGTAGAGCCTCCTGTACAAGCAACAAGAATGGAGCAAATGGTTTCTGGATGGTAAGTCAACAACAAAACACTTCTGTTTTCCAGCATCCATTGTACAGCGCATGCAGTGGTAAAACCAGCTGACCAAACATGCTGGAACTCCGCTGGGGTTGCTAGGCAACAGGCGGTGCCTGCTGATTTGTGAAGTTACTTCCCAGAGGTTTTTGAAACGGCTCATTTCCCAGACACCAAAAAAATTAACGTATTGCCAAAAAACAGCTGAGTGTTGTTGGGTTTTTTTTAAACGCTTGGGCTGTTTAGACCCAAATGGAAGTATAAAAATGTGCAAAATTTAAATAGGTCCCCTTTAAAGCTCATAGATGGCAATTTGATGTAAATTGTTGTACTTGGGATGCAAGTAGAGAGATTTCTTAAGTTCTTACAGTTGCCACATTTAAATCTGTTTAGTGAATTTGGCCCATTTG
Source organism: Poecilia latipinna (assembly GCF_001443285.1). Classification (NCBI taxonomy): domain Eukaryota; kingdom Metazoa; phylum Chordata; class Actinopteri; order Cyprinodontiformes; family Poeciliidae; genus Poecilia; species Poecilia latipinna. The sequence goes on from NW_015112979.1 coordinate 35,010, forward strand.
AGGTGAGTATTAGAAGATTCAGCAGCTGCTGCTCATGTTTAGAAACAACTCTAGCTCATCATTTTCTCCCTTAACTAATATTTCTTCAGCCTTGACGTTTGCACAAGTTGGGGCCAAAACATTGGGTACCAGATATTTAAGCTTTCTATGGTAGAGGGAGGGAAGAAAAGAGATTTAGGTTGGACCCATGAAAGGAAAGAATGAAGGAAGCAGGATATGCAGAAAGAAAGAATAAAAGACACAAGGGATGATGGGAAGTTTGAAAGAAGGTGGAAACATAGGAGGAAGAAATGATGATGAATAAAAAAACAAAGGACTGAAGAAAAAGGAGGACAAAAAGGAAGAGAAAAGACAGAAGGTAGGAGGAAAGAAAGAAAAAAAATACTGAATACATATTCCAAATTTTTCAAAACTTTGTAGGAATCCTGACTTCGTCGGTGTCTCTTCCCCTTGGAAGTGGATAGAAATTGTCTCAATCTGAGCAACTTCTAAAACTTGCAGCAGCTACAACTCGGTGCCATGGTGATGACAGTGTTCAGTAGTAACATAATATAAATTATCTATAAATGTATATATTAAGAAGTCTCACTGATTGTATGATTTATGTGAATTTTCTTTGCTTTCTTTGTTCAGCTAAAACCTGAAGGAAGGTGAAGGAATTCCCCTGTCTAAATATTTAGGCTCCTCTCCGCTTCATTTAGTTTCCCCATCACAAAAACGTACATGCTGTATATAAACCCGCCTGCGGTCATCTTCACTGAATGTGGCTTTTATTTTCCCAGATGTCACTGCATTGGTAGATGATCCCAGAAAGAAAAACTGGAGTTTATTCCAAGATGTGTCGCATGTACAATTATTAGCATGAAAACTGTCTTGAAACGGGATTTTATGCATCTCTAATGAGTGTAAAGGTGTTTTTTAACTATGAAGTTTTGCATTTCTTTGCACAACTCCGTCCTCTTACATGTGTTTTGTGTTCATTGATGTCGTGTTTCTTCTTGTTCTTCCTGTCAGCAGCATGACTGAGACTTTAAGCTATATCTGTCGACTATAAATGAAAAATCTTTGCTTCATTACAGCCTATTGATTAGAGCGGGGGATGGAAATGTCAAGGTCTGCTGCCCTTGAATGGATTAAATGTATAAATGGAGGAATCACTCTTGCAATGCAGCAGTGACTGCATGCCAACACAGAATTACTAATCAAGCTTATATATAATAAAATACTTGCTATGCATTGCCTGGAAGTCAATGAGTTCTTATTTTCTCACTGCTGATTGCATTTTACAGAGCTCGGATGTCCCGTGTGAACTCATCGAAGTGTGCCAGAGTTGTAAATCCTCTTTACCAGGAAGAAATTCAATCATCATCAGGACCTTTGGCCAAATAATTGTGACTTGTAGCCGAGTGAATGATGGTTCGTTTCCGCCTTCCACCTGAGATGCCGGTGATTAAGTGGCCATAAAAGACAGCTTCAGAAACAACATGAACGAAGCTGCGTTGACTAAAAATCTAGAATCGGTCAATGAATTATACCACATGTATGTGCTGGGTTCATGTGTACAGGGTCTGGTTTTATAGGCTGGAACCATGACAACCATTTTCATGATCTGATTTTTCTATTGATTAGCCTACTTTTGCTCCAGCAAGTTGTGTGGAGGCTTTGTGTGATGGCATGGCTAATGTTTGACCTATTTTCCTTGAAGGGACACCAGACCAGCAGACACAGTTCAGACCAGAGGTCACAGTCTCTCATCATGAGGCATGAATATCACATTAATTTGGGTATTTTATTGATTTACTTTTTTCTTTTTCCATCGTTGACGCATGTGCACCCCCAAAAATATTGGGTTGAGTTGCAGTTTGACCATAAAATTTTTACATTTAATGATCAACCTTTCGTTGGATATTTTGCCATTTTTTTCTGGTAGATCGATGTTTTAGCACAAAGTTTGCTTATAGTTACAGTTGGGAAACATTGATGATTTAAGGTAAAGTTGAAAATGCCATACTTGGCAGAGGGTAACGTTTCTTTAGGTTTGAAAGCTTCGTCTTCCTTGAACAGGTTAGCATAGCTCTATGGGCTTTAGAATAAAAAATAAGAATTTTTCTTTGATAACAAGATTTTAGTCTGGTCAGTTCTTCTTTGAGCTGTTTTAGGGTTTAAGTAACCTCCTGCTAGCCACGCGCCCTCAAACTCAATGTTTACACTCACAGGTGAAAATGGCTGCAAACAGATGTGCAATTATACAACTGTACAACTTTGAAAAGCATAAGTGGAACTTCCTGCACAACCAACAATAATGCAGGAAGTGATTTCTGAACAATAAGTCATCACTAAAACACTTGTCTTTTCCAGCAGCCATTGTACAGTGGCTGCTGGAATCGGCCACTGTACAGAACACCAAAATGCTGGAGTTCTGATTGTTTGTTAGGTAATGGCACAGTACATGTTAGTCATCTGGAGGTTTTTGAAATGGCTCATTTTCTAGACATCAACACACAATAACTTATTTATTTATTTATTTATTTGTTTGTTTGTTTTAGTTCTTGGGCTGTTTTTAGAAGTAGTTGAGTCCCAAATAAAAGTATAAAAAAATGTGAAAAAGGAGATTTTTGCATAATAGGTCCCTTAAAGTTTGATTCAAGAGGGACGGTTTGGTCAAGGCTTTTGAAACTTTTGTTTGTTGTCACAACAGAGCAGTAATCAGAAACTTACTTCAAAACCAGTTTCTGATTATATACAAAACATTAAGCTAAGTGAGCTGCACATCACAAGCTAAATATCGGAATTAAGCCTGGAGTATGGAGTGATCGTTTTAGTTTTGTCTGGAACAACATCTTTAACCATGAAAAAAATTAACGGAATAAACGTCAGACAAATCACATTTCATTTCTTTGAACATTTCCTGATTGAAGTCTCAATAAAACAGAGTTACGCTGAAAGGATGTTTTTCTAAACTCTGCACCATCGCACATGATCTGACAACTCCTCCAAAATGTAAATATTATGCTTCCAACATTCCATAGCAGACCGCATTTGCGTCGCGAACTGGGAAAAAGTGTGCGTAAAGGCGCGTTCTCTGTCTTAAACATGCGTAAAATTGTAAGAATCGAGCCTACAGTTTTGAACTCTAGGCGTTATCTCAGTTTACTCCGCCTCTTTAAGTTTGCCCTACATCTGTCTGCTTTGGGCTCTTTTAGTGAGCGCAGCCATCTCTGAGCTCTGCCGTTATTTGTAATATCCCCCCCGCTGCGTAAAACTAAACAAAAATAACAAAAAACGAAGCGCACCACTCGGAAATGTAGTTCTTCTTGCGCACAAAGCGGTCTCCAGAAAATGGACCTTAAATCCGAGCTCCTCAAGTCGATCTGGTACGCTTTCACATCGCTGGACGTGGAGAGGTGCGGGAAGGTGTCCAAATCTCAGCTAAAGGTAAGCGGAGAGAGATTTTACAGAAATAAATAAATATTCAGGCTCGAACTGATTTCTTTTTGCTTTTTTTTTAACTTTTTATTTCGCATGTCCAAAGACAAACTAGAGACTATAAGTGTGGCTGATTTCCTGTGAGATTGTGTTTTGTGGTATGTGAAGCAACACTTGAACACACCTTTTGAGGACAAAATATTTAAGACTTATACCAACAAAAACATGAGAACAGATCCAAGCTCAAAGTCCAGCCTTTTTCCTGTGGCCTAGAAACAAACGGTGACTCAATATTTCTACTGTCAGGGTTTTTATTTTATTTGTTTTTAAAGTGGCAAAGTCGGCATCCTTTTTCTGCAGGTTTTCCGTCTTCGGTAAGTTTTATCTCTATCTGTCCAGTCTCCACATGCCTTTGCTGCTCAGAGGAATCCCAGGAAGTAGCAGACAGCTGTCCTGACACGCTACCAGCCACCGGAAGCTGCCTGTGTTTGTGTTTGTGAGGAAACATCGCAGTGTGTAGAAGCATAAGGAGATTTAAAGTGATACGTTTGTACTTGTTCTTCCTCCTCAGGTCCTTTCCCACAACCTGTACACGGTTCTGAACATCCCACATGACCCGGTTGCCCTGGAGGAGCACTTCCAGGATGATGACGATGGTCCGGTTTCTAACCATGGCTACATGCCCTACCTCAACAAATATATTCTGGATAAGGTACGGCTGCAGCTTCTGCAGCTTCTTTTGACATAAAACTGTCTGGATCGTTTTTCTCCTGAAAAATAATTTTAAAAAATCAGGTTTTATTTAAAAGCTTCTGGTGTTTTAGATACTTCTGTGTACGTCCAGAGCCATCTAAAACATTTCTGTCAAAAATAGAAACAAGAATTTTGAGATTACATCTGAAATTTTCTAGAGAAAAAAAAAAGATAAAGAAAATTTCTGAGTTTGAAAGAAATATAAAATTTTGGACTGTTTGGAAATGTTCTGACTTTGAAAAGTCAAAAATGTTTGGCTTTTTAAACTTGAAATATAGCATTTTTTTACTTCTAAAGTTCAAATATTTCCAAGTTGTTTTTTTTTTTTTTTTTTAAAAAATTTTTGAGCGTAATCTAAAAAATTCTGAGTTTTTTCAGGCGATTTTTTTATTTTTTATTTTACTTTTCAAACTCATAAATTTACATGTCTTTTCTAGCAAAGTTTTGAATTCTAGGGAGCCTACATTTTCACATTTTTTCTAGAAAAGTTATGAGATTAATAAAAAAGAAATCTGAGTTTTTTTCTTGCAACTTCTTGACTTTTCAAACTCAAAATGTCCATGTTCTTTCTAGAACATTTCTGAGTTTTTGGTGGAAATTTACTCCTTTTTTAAAATCTACAATTTCCCTAAAATGTTTTCATATCCATTCACTCTAAAAAAAGTTTCAAATAGCTTTGGAAAAGAAAAAAACCCAGCATCACAGATCCAATACTATACATAACTTTATATATCAGATGATTTTCCAAATATTTATCTGTTTCACAGCAGACCTGGAGTTTTTGTTTTGGAAAAAACTCAATCTTAGTTTTATGTGACCAAAGCGATTTGTAGTTTGCTGCAGATGTAAGTATTTAGCTCATCAACACTCTGCATTGAAGCAGAAATAAATATTTTGCATAGTTCCAGCTGTTTTAAATTCTCTAACTTTTGCTCTGACTGTAGATATTTGCACATTTAGGTCAGGAGCAATTTCCTTGTGGACATTTTTCGACTCTCCTGTTCTCATCTTTTAAAGTTGTGTTACATCATTTACACCCGTGAGAAACAGGAAGTCGTAGGTTATTTATTTAAAGCTTACCAGACAATCAACCAAAAATATCCGTTTTAAAAATGCTTAAAATAAATGTATTTAATAGGAATTGTCAGAAAGTCAGTAAGTGTGTCACAAGTTAATTATTTTATATATGCAGTGTTGTTTAGTTCCTGAAAAGCAACAAATATCCCATGTTTTTCCTATTGGAATCAGTTATTTAGGTCAAATTCAGCACTTCAAAGTAGCACACACTATTAATACAACTTTTCTATGCATCTTAAATAATTTATTAGTAAGTATTTTAGGATCAGTTTGAGGGCAGAAACCATCGCATGTCATGAGTGAAAAAAGGGATTATTTAATTCACAAAAAAAATACTGCAAAATATAATAATCCATGGTCTTGCTATTAAATTGTGTTAACATTTGTTGCTGTTTTGTAAAATTTTTGAATCTTTAGATTTGATCATCTAGGCAAGTGTGCCAACATTTAATAAAGCAAGACTAATATTTGCTCATTGGAGTGTTGACTTTTATTTTGTGAGGGTAAATTCAAATAGGAAGTGGTAATTATTATATTTCTATACCCTGTGTTGTCTTCCTGATCTGGTTTAAGAAAAAAGTAGCGCAGATACAAGCAGTAAAAACAAGAAGGACTTAAAGAACATGACAAAACATGAAGGGAGCCAGTGACACAGCAATAGAAAACAGGGCAAAGAGAAATGAAAGGCAAAAGTACGGAAGAGGATTAGAGTCAAATTTATTTTACTTTTTTTCTGAGGAAAAAAGTCAGAATTATTTTTCTTTTCAGTGGCTCTAATCTTCTTCGATACAAAAGGCTTTAGGAACTAGTTTGAAAAAGGAAAGAAAAGTACCATAATGTGAGTTAATGTGACGCATTTTATCACACATTTCTGTACTTCCAGGTGAAAGAGGGGATGTTTGACAAGGAAAGGTTTGACGACTTGTGCTGGATGATGACCATGAAGAAGAACTTCAACGTGACGCCGCAGAGGCTGTCAGAGCGCGACTGCTTTAAGCTCTTCTGTTTGTTCAACCTGCTGTCTGAGGACACCTACCCACTGGTGATGATCGCAGACGAGGTAAAGGAAGCTCAGATTTATCCACCTACACGCCTTTACCTGGTCTCATGTCTGCTTGTGGTTGCAAAGGAACTAAATGGAGCTATTCTGATAAAATCTGAGAAATGGGAGATGAGTAACTGATAATAAAATAATTTGTTTTTTTATTTTTATTTTTTTTGCAAATCATTTCTGGAGTGAACGTTCAAAATTAAAACATGACGTGGACTGATCTGTGTATAAACGTGATGTTTATATGCTTTTACAGGTTAACTAGATGTTGCACTTTGTACTGTTTTAAGAAATGCACCACTTGTGCAAATATTAATAGTAATGTTAGAAATGCTCCAAAGCAACAAAAAACCTCTAAAAATCCTCCAAACTTCACAGAACGTCTTCACATTAAGTTTCCTACAGATTATTTTAGATTAACAATCTCTAACTTTGCTGGTCAAGGTGAATTTTTGAACATGGATCACCACTCATGTCTTTACTGCTTTTGTATTTATCATTTTCATTTGTTCAAAGCAGCAGTAGTTCATGTAAAATGATGCTTCGCTACGTTTTATTTTGTCTACAACAGTAAAATAATTCTGAAGCTTATTCCTGTTTCTTCCCTCGTCCGTGGCGTTATATTTGTGCTACTAACTTATTATGCAGTGAGACTGATCTGAGCGCACATATCTATGTGAACTAATAATAATTTTAGGTGTTTAAATCTCGCTCTGGAACTAAAGTCTGACAACTTTTGCTGAACCAGACAAGTATTATTTATTCTTTGAAAAATGCAGCAAAATAAATTGAAAAATCACTTATTTTTGTATATGTGTTTGCTAAATAATGCTTTAGAAAATAACTAACCACATAACAGTGACGAAAATACCAATAAGTGCAGCTCTGACAGCCAAGTGGTTTCACATTTCTTCATAGTGAAAAAGAATTAAAGCACAAGTAAGTTAATGAGGCTCTTCCTTCCTCCGCTTCCTCCAAAATGCTTTTGGTTTCCTGTAAGTCAGAGACAAAAATACCCCTCTGCTGTACAATAAGCACAGCAGCGTTCTCCTAGCGAAGCACAAAACCAGACGCTCTCTCTAATCTAAAGTGCTTGCAAAATAAATAATCCCAGTTGTGACATTTTTCCTGCTTCTAGGTAGAATATCTCTTGAAGAAAATCTGCACAGCTATGAGCCAGGAGTGGGACGGGAAGCCTTTAGAGGACCTTATAAGCCGGGACCCCACGGTGCAGGAAGAGGGCATGTCGGTGTGGACGTTCCTGGAGCAGATGAGTACGGGTCAGCTGCTGAGGGTGACCAGCGCCGAGGCCTTCAGCTTGGCTTTGCACGAAGTCTTCCTGGAGATGTATCACAATGTCCTCAAGAGGGTGGGTCCTCCTGAATCCACTCAGGAAGCGAGAATGCGCTCCAAACGTTTGACCCAGAGTGTGCGCCCCCTTTTCGCAGGGCTACATGTGGAAAAAGGGGCACATGCGCAGGAACTGGACAGAGCGCTGGTTCGTGCTCCGGTCCTCCTCCATGGCCTACTACGTCAGCGAGGACTTGAAGGACAAGCGAGGGGAAATCCAGCTGGACAGGAGCTGCGTTGTAGAGGTGGGTGAGGAAACATCTCCGGCAGGACTTTGATCCGCCCAGAATTTGCGTTTCACAAACACACGTTATCAGAGTCTGAGCCTGTTTGCTTTCTTTGTTTCTGTGTGTTTTAGCCTGTTCCAGACAGGGAGGGGAAACGCTGCCTGTTCTGTGTGAAAACCCACAACAAAACCTACGAGATGAGCGCTTCTGACCAGAGGCAGAAGGTGGAGTGGACTCAAGGTGTGTGCGAGAGTCGATCAGCAGAAAGGTCAAATTAAAGCTACACTGATGTCATCTCAGCAGGGATGATTGTTTAAAGGGGACCTTTTGTGTAGAATTCACATTTTGCACATTTTTATACTTCCATTTATGAATCTACTGCTTAAAAAAAAACACCCAGCTGTTTTTTTTAAATAAGTTAACCCTTTGTGACCTAAGTTTCAAATATAATTGTACAAAGTTCTTTAAATGTCCTGTGAGTAAATATATTTGCCCATTTCTCTAGAATTGGAACTTTCTATATCTAGCAAGTTATTTTCACATTTTACCGCAAAAGAGTGCCCCTCACTGATTTCACTCCCTGCTACAGCGGGGGTGAAATTACCATAATAACCCGATATTGGCTGGAAAGCGCAACGCCTCCCCTTTCAGAAACCATTGGGATTTTTCAGATATCTCAAAGTGTGGCGGAGCTACGGTGCTGCAAATTTGGGTGGACCGTCGCCAAAACGTTCAGTCTGGAAGGGTTAATGTCCGGAACAGTCAATAGCTAACCAAGCTAGATAGACGAGGTTAAACAGGACAAGAAAGCTTGTAAAAATGTCACACAAGTCTTCCACTGTTAAATGGAGAAGCAGCGTTCAGCTTCTATGCACCACAAATCTGGAACAAATTTCCAGAAAACTGCAAAGCAGCTGAAATACTGAGATCCTTTAAATCAAGACTAAAATCCCAGCTGATTTTAACATTATAAATTAAACTTTAATCAAACATGCTTCAATTGTTGACTGTATGTTCTAAGACTTTGAAATTTTGTGTTTTTATGCTGTAAAGCACTTTGAAATGCTGAAATGTGCGAAGCAGATGAACTTGATTGATTGTTTTTTTTCACTTGTATCTTCGTCCTGCTCAAGTAAAACTGAAATAAAACATCTTCATCTGTGTTTTCTTACCTCTGCAGCCATTCAAACAGCCCTCCGTCTTCAGCGTGAGGGCAAATCCTCCCTCCACCAGGAGCTGAAGCTGAAGCGGCGCGTCCAGCGAGAACACAGCAACCGGGAGCGCAGCCGCAGCGCCCGGAGCAGCTGCAGCAGCCGGAGCAGTCAATCAGACGACTCCAGCTTCCAAGAGATGGAGCGGATGGAGAAGGAGAAGCAGGATTTGGAAATTGAGAGCATCATTCAGGTGAGATGGAGCAGAAGGTGGAGTTTTGTCACCGTTGCGTTTCGGGGATTTTGTTGCGCTTCACTTCACCTTCTGCGTTTTGCAGCATGCACGAGAGTTGGAGATCCGCAGAAGGGAGTCGGAGGAGAGGGAGCGGAGGAAGCAGAGGGAGGTGCAGATGGATCTGGAGAGGCAGCTGAAGGAGGCAGAAATGGTTGGTCAAAGTCACAAAACTCAACCCGCTCATTCACTTACACATGTGACAACAGCAGCAAAATGTTAGCAGTAAAATAAAACTCCCAACTTAGCACAATACTAAACACTACTTGCTACTCTGGCTAATTTACCATAATAGTCAAAACATTAGTGGTGACATATTAGTTTTTATTCTTAGTTTTTTCTTTTTGCGTTTGTTTCCCCCGCCCCTGCAAAGTTTGTTTTTGGCGCAGCTCTTTAAAGATATGATTGTATATTTAGCTGTTACCTAAAAAGAACCATTATAGATGGCTGTGACTTTAGAGACAAAAAATGTAGCAAGAAATTCATAAGGAACAGTGTGACATCAATTTTCTTAATTTGTTCCCATGTTACGGAGGGGGAACAGATCATTTGGCAGATAAAGACCAAATGTACCCAAATCCACAGGATTTGTTGTTCATGATGAGAGAAATAAATACAATTAATGAGTTTTTGAGAAAATGATCAGTTCCCATGTTACTTAGGGGGAACAGATTATTTCAGGCAGTTGAAATATTTGGTTCCTCCCAAGTAACTTTGGCAATTAAAGAGCAAATGTTTTTTTTAACTGGTTTTCCAGCTGTATGCGCTGTACAATGGTTGCTGGAAAAGACAAGTGTTGACCATCCAGAAACCACTTGCTGCATTCTTGTTGGCTGTGCAGGAGGCTCTGCTAATGCTTTTCAAAGATGTACAGTTGTTAAGGCGCCAGTTTGCTGCAGTGTATCTGCTTCTGTCCAGATGAGGGACAGCATGCAGGCTGAGATCCAGGAGAAGGAAAGGAAGGCCGAGCAGCAGAAGAGACGGATCCAGGAGCTGGAGCTGACGCAGCAGAAGCTGGAAGCAGCTCTCAACATGGAGATCCAGGCTCGGCTGGAGGAGGAGAGGGCACGACAGGAGCTAGAGAGGTTTCCCTTGCCGTTCTTACGTCACGTTATAATCGTGTTTGCAGAAATGTGTCGATGGAGACATTCTGTCCCTTCCTCTTCTCAGGTTGCTGGAGGCTGAAGAGGAGAAGAAGAGGCAGTTTCAGATTCTCCAGGAACAGGAGAAGATCTTACAGCGCTTTAGCTCCACTTGCGAAGCCTCAAACGGGACGGTGGACGAGACCACGCCGTCCGCCCTCTACTCAGCCTCGGTGGAGCTCCGAAATTTGCAGGCGTCTCGCAAGAGGAGCCATCAGCACCTTGAGGTGACAAAAGAAACACACATGAAGCGAAACAAATTAGATTTGGGGGACAAAAAGACAGACACAGATGTGAAACTTTGTTGGATTTCCAGGAGATGCAGGAGAGGCTGAGAAATGCCAGTCAGCACGTACGCCACTGGAACGTCCAGCTGAACCGCCTGATGACGCCGATCACTCCTGCAGGTACGAAATGACTTCACCGCTTTGGAAAACTTTCAGTGTCTGGACATAAAAACAACATTTTCCTAATAGTGAAATAGAAAACGCAAAAATTCTTAAAGTTCAAGGAAAGTTACTTTCTATTTTTATAAATAATTCATAAACATGACTCTTTTGACTTAAAAATTCTCAAATCATCTATTTATAAAGAGTCTTATAGAGAAATGTTAAGGCATTTTACTGGACAAATAAGTCTAGTTTGTGCTCACTTATATTCAATCCAGATGAATCCAAATCATTCCAATGAATAGTTTTAAAACTATAAGTTGAACACTTTATATAAACTTTATTATAAGACACATTTTTGTTACAGTCTCTCTTTAAATCAAACCAAATTCATCCTTTAATCCCTTTGTAACTAATAGATAGCTAGCTAGCTAGTTAGATGGCTAGCAAACTAGCGGGCTAGCTAGCTAGCTAGATAGATAGATAGATAGATAGATAGATAACAATGGATTAACAGTTGACAATCTAGACTAATTAATCATATCTAATATTACTTGTTAACATTTTAATACTGAATGAAATGCTGGATGGACATTTTACAAAATTAACTGCATGGTCAAAACAAAATTTTTTTTTTTTTTTTTTTTTTTTTTTTGGCAGAGCGTTTGGAAAGTCGTCTTCAGTCAAAATTTTCTTGTCCCAAAAAAGAAGGAGCGCTGGCCAGCAACGAGTTCATCTGTAAATATAAGATAAGGAACGATCAGAACAACAGGATGCTTGGAGACGACTCGGAGAAACTGGAGGTGCAGCGGGAGGCCAACTGCCTCTCAGAGGAATCAGGATGTTAGGAGTTTTAATCACATTTCAACTGTAATTTATCTTAAAATAGAGCAATACTTTGAATTACTCAAGAAACACCTACAATGTAATAGGAGGCGTTCAGAGAAGTTTTTTTTAAAAGCACCAAGTTGGGAAATTTCTGTACACGAGCAAATCAGAGAAGAGGATGGAGTGTAGATGAATCACGGAGAGAGCTCCTTGGAAAGATGTGGTAATCATTAATAAATACAAAAACTCTTTCAGAAAACTGTTTAAGAGGAAATGTTCTTCCTGCAGAAAGCATTGAATTATATTTATTATATTTTGAGTGTAAAGATGGAGAGCAATGATGATAACATAAGACCCAATCTGATTGGCACTGAGCAATAATAAGAGTTTTCTACAATAAATTCTCTGGAGGATTTGAAAAAGTTGGTCATGTTTGTCGCTTAAATTAAAAGTCTGAATGTATTGTTGCTGGTTTTATTTTGCTCTTTCTCAACTGTCGTCTAGTGGAAATTATAAGATTCATGCAAACATGAAGATGCTGTTTTACTATCTTGTTTTTTTCATTCTGGAAGATTTTTGTTATTGGACAAACAAGATTACATATAGATGTACATATAGTGTGCAAAAGTTTAATTATTTTCCAAAGATAGATCAGAGAACATTTTTGCCGCTATGACAAAAGGTTTTCAGACTGAGATCTTCTTTTTTTTCCCACAAAATATACTATTTTAATTTAATGATTTTTAAATCCATTGAAAACATTGAACTTTTTTAGCATAAATGTATTATGTCAATGAAAGTATGAAATGTTTATTATTAAACTTCACGCGGAATATTTTTGGCCAGAGGAGGCGCTGCAGAGCGAAAGCACCGGATCGTGAACCGGAAGAGAAACAAAACCGACTGAATATTCTAAACAATATGGCTGCTCCCTATGGCTGTCATGCCGAGCTGAGAAAATAGTTCAGTTAGAACTATTTTGACTTTTATGTTAGTTTTGCAGATTGTTAAAGCTGGGTGTGAGTTGGTTTTATTCGGAGCTAACTCATGCTAGCACCGAAGGTTGTCGGAATGGCTGCAGCCTTCAGAGGGAAGGTCAGACAGATGGTCTATCTGAGCCGGAGACTGTCCACCCAGGAGCAGCCTGGACCTCCAGACTCTTCCCCGGAGAGCCAGTTACCTGCGGTCAAGGTGCGAAGACCGAGGAAGGATCCCAGTGGCCATTCCGTGCTTCTCTTCCCCGGGCAGGGTAGCCAGTTTGTGGGTATGGGTAAAGGACTGACGAAGTACCCCAACGTGAAAGAGATGTTCTCCGCAGCGCAGGAGATCCTCGGCTACGACCTGCTAACACTCTGCCTGGAAGGGCCGGAGAAGGAACTGCTGAAGACGGTGCACTGTCAGCCGGCGGTGTTCGTCACCTCTCTGGCTGCGGTGGAGAAGCTGCACCATGAAAACCCAAAGGTCACACAAACTGTTGTTTAATTACCATTTCTGTTGAGGTTTAACTCAAAATAAAGTAGAAATACATTATAGTTTTCACCTGTTTTTCTCAAGTTAAAAGTAAAAAGTAAGCGTTCAAGAAATTCCTCAAAAAAAAGTGAAAAGATTACTCATATCCTATCATCTGATTTAATATTTTAAAATGATGTCATCAGATTGATGGCATCATCAATCTGTAATGTATATATAAAAACATACTGATATTTGAAAGTTTTCCCCCAAAAACCGTGCTAAGCCCAGTGGTTGGGTGCTAGTCATTCATCCAGCGGCCCGCTGTGTTTTTGAGTTAAAAAATGCTTAAAGTTGACAAGAAATTTGAAATTATCACTTGATAATTGTGTATTATTGGAAGGTTGGAAGATTAATATCTGAACACCAACTATAAAGTCTTAAAAATGCAAACGTTAAAAAAAAAAAAAACTTAAATAAGTATTCCTAAGCCTGGTGGGGGCACATGTAAAGCCTGTTGGCCCGCCAGGCTTATAATACACTAACAGAAACCCTGATTTGTGAGCATTTTCCTCTGGTCTCAACAGGCTATTGAGACGTGTGCCGCTGCTGCAGGTTTCAGCGTTGGTGAATTTGCTGCTCTTGTTTTTGCTGGAGCCATGAACTTTTCAGAAGGTAAGCATCACTTTTTGTCAAAGATGTATTAATATAGTGAAAGTCTGACGAGAGATTCTTAAAGTTTTAATGTATTTCCTTCTGCTGCTCTTCTAGCTTTGTATGCAGTGAAGGTGCGTGCAGAGGCCATGCAGAAAGCCTCTGAACTGGTTCCCAGTGGGATGCTGTCGGTCGTTGGCAGACCACAGGCTCATTATAAATACGCCTGCCTTCAAGCCAGAGAGCACTGCAAGAGTCTGGGGATCGAGGATCCCGTTTGCTCTGTGGCCAACTATTTATTCCCTGATGGCAGGGTCATTGCAGGGCACAAACAGGTACGAACCGTCGCTGTTCAGCTATAGATTTGGCACCAGTGGAATATTAATGTGGCTTTGGGTTTTGTTTAGGCCCTGGACTTCCTCCAGCAGAACTCGCGCCGTCTTGAGTTCATCAGGGCCAAACCTCTCCCAGTTAGCGGAGCGTTCCACACCGAGCTGATGGCGTCGGCTACCAAGCCGCTCAGAGAGGTGCTGCAGCAGGTGGAGGTCAGTCAGCAAACGTTTCCTACACTACAGGCTACACTTCTGCTTTATTACATCCACCTAACAGAACTAGTTTTCTAATTGTTCTGATTACTCTAGTTCTTTTAATTTGTGCCCCTTCTGATGTGTTTTCTGTTGCAAACATATTAAAATTGAATTGAAGGGAAAATATGCCTGTTTACTGTTGCTGTTTTATGTACATGGGGGTAAAATAAAATGAAATCACATTTTTAAAAGTTATGAACATGTTCCCCAAGTTAATTACAAATGCACTTCATTTTTTACATTTTGTTTAAACAGTTCCATTTTTATTAAGAGAAAAATATTACAATTAATAAAGCTACAAATTTCTGATTAGACATAATCACTTTCCTGACATAATAAACAAGCATGTTTTATATTTTATATTGGGGGATATGAAAAGATTAAATAAAAATTACCCACATTCTCGTTAACTACTGGGAATTGTATACGTTGTAGTTTATATAAAAGCCAATCAGTAAATAATATTTTAAAGAATTTAAGTAAAATGTGTCAATATAGTATTATGTAGACAAATTCTTATGAAATGTATAAATATTCTTGGATAATATATAATAATTTCACTATCTACTAAGTTATTTTATGTATCCTGAGCAACAGCATAGCGGGAAATAATTTAAAATGTTAATTTGGCTCATAAAGTATGGATCAACATTTGATTGGTTACCCGACATAGTAAAACATTTTCGACCAATCACCTTTGCTCTAACAGTGTTAGCTCCGCCTACTGAGTTTCAGCGTTGATTATATCGTTTAAAATGCTAGAATATAATTGAATAAATATAATAATTGAATCATGAAATATTCTGTTAAAATGTAGGGAGTCATTTTTTTAATATATTCTTGCATTTTTAAAAACATTTTATAGTTTATTATTCATGCATGATGCATAGCTGTCCAGTTCATCCAGCTGCTCTACATAACTAAAGTTTATATTGAGGAATGTTTATTTACAAAAGAAAATGCCTTTCTTTTTATTCTTTTGGGCCTGCTCAGGTGCAAAAGTGTAATTTTATTGTCAATTTTGTTATTTTATTATGTGTTTTTTTCTCTTCACTAGTAGTAGAATTGTTGTTTTTAATTATAATAAATAAAGTAATTAAAGTTGCATGTTTTTTTTCTCCTTTATTCGGTTACCATATCAACAAAAAACACACCTAAAGGACTACAATGGACTCTTTTTTTTTTTTTTTTTTCACATTTAATTTAATTTTATGTGTTTATATCGCAATAATAATACTTTTTAAAACATTAAATAATTTTCCAACATTATTTCCCTTCCAGGTGCGACGCCCCGAGATCAGGGTCTACTCCAATGTGGACGGAAAGCGCTACATGAGTGAAAGCCACGTTCGCAAGCAGCTGGTCAAGCAGCTGGTGTCGCCGGTGAAATGGGAGCAGGCTCTACATGAAATCTACGAAAGGTCGCAGGGGGAGAGCTTCCCTCAGACGTTCGAGGTCGGTCCCGGGAGGCAGCTGGGCGTCACGCTCCAGAAGTGCAACAGGAAGGCCTCTCAGTTGTACGCTCACGTGGACGTCACCGCAAGCGAAAAGTGACTCTAACGTTGGAAAAGATTGTGTATAACCATGTATTTAATGAAATGTTTTTTTTAAATAAACACGCCAGTCGGTTTTTCTCATCTTGAAGTTTATTTGTAAGACGTGGGGAAAAAAACAAACACAAAAAAAAAGCCTCGTCAAATCCGCAACAGAAAGTCCAGCTCCCGTCATTTCATCACAAGCAAAGCTACACATCGTTTTGTAAAAACCTTGGCCTCTTAAACCAGTAAGAAACTGCAAAAGACTGCAGGCCAGCAACAGTCCAGTCATGAGAAACATGCTTTCTGATATCAGTGCAACGGCAAAACAGCCTTCCAGTGCTACAATGTTCTGGCTTTTCAGGAAACTCTTTAAAAAAAAAAAATAATTAAACCAATCTGGAGGTGCTTCAGTGAATTTAGCAACACAGTTTTTTAAGCTTTATTCTAAGGAAGGCGTTTCCAGTCTGTCGTTAACATCAATACAGCTCATGGAAATGGTATAAAAAAAGAAAAGTAAACAGCAGAAACAAAAATCAGCATTAATTTGAAATCAAATGCAAACTTAGTTTTTTTTTTTTTTTTTTTTTTTCATCAAACATACTCAGACTTTCTTTGGGCCTCTTCCCAGGCCTCCTCTTACATCCACAATCCACCAAAAATGCTTGCTGTTGCCAGCAGTGCTACGGCCATGAGTGCTCCTCTGGTCCAGCCAGGCCAAGCCACCACTTTTAAACTGCTCACCTTGAAAATGATAAAAAACAATGTGATTTTACAGTATTAAGGGAATAGGTGTTTTAGAGTATCTGGAAAGGTTAACTGGATAGTCTGTCTATCTTTAGCATTCATGACAGGCTGTGCTGAGCACAAAGTTTAGCAAGTTTTCTTTGGGAAACCCTGCGCTGCAGTGAAGATCAAAGAATTACCCAGGTTGCCTTTGCCTCGGCTCTGAGGTTCCCCGTCCCGGACGTAACGCTGACAATCCAGGTCTTCACCGGAGCCAACAGGCTCTGGAAACCCCACAGCTGGTTGTGGAGATCCCTGTAAAACACCAACCAAGATAACAACCAAAAACATAAATATCCAACTAGAAATGTGAGATAAAAACAAAACAAAGCATGTTTTTGTACCTGCAGATGATCCGTGTCAGAGTCCGGGCAGGTCCCAGCAGGTAGAGAGGAGTTGGCGGCCAGTTCGGATCTCTCCTGACCCGCTCCTGGTCCAGAAGGTCTCCGATTTCAGCCAACTGTCGACCAACGACCCTCACTGCTCTGTCACGGATCCTACACCAGGAAGATAGAAAACATTAAAACAATAAAACGTCTTTAAAACCCAATTGTTTTGAAGACTTGATCAAATCCGTTCTCTTTGTCGTGTTTGTTGCTGGTACAACTCTTCCCACATGACATGTTTACATGGAACAATGTGCTCAGTACCTGAAACAGCAGCAGGGAGTGTCCGTACTGTACCTGAGGTTCCCGTCCGCCATCTCTCCAGGTCCAGCCTGGAGGGTCACAGCACGGCTTGGATGTCTGGTTTGTTCCACCATCGTGTTCTCTGAGCAGGAGCGACATTTTCACATGAGTTCCTGTTAAATTATTTCGATCAACCACCACATTGACAATGCAGGATGGAAAGAGCCTGCACGTGATCATGCATTATCTCTGGACTTCTAATGTTCATAAACAAGCTGTGTAAACAAGAGAACATGTGACCAGGATGGGTGGTGCTTGTTACCAGGGAGAGAGTCCGATTAAAAAAAAAAAAAAAAAAATCTGAGGTCTGAAGTGGTGACTTCATCCTTCTGATGTCTACTGCTGCTAAACTGTTTCACTTCCCTAATATTTTTTTGAGCTGATGTTAAAAAGTGTTGCTCTAATAATGTTTTTGGAACAGGACTTGTCAGATTATGATTATAGGTTTTACTTTTAACCTGCTGTGATCACCTGAGCTGAGATCAGACCTGTTGTTCTCATGCTCTTTAATGCAAATGCCACATTTCCATTACCCAAATCAACCAAACGGCTCTTTTCTCCTCTCAGCAAGGGGAACTACAGCATCACCCACCTCAGATAATCCCCCATAAACTTTAAATAGGTTTACAATTTTTAGACAAATTTACAAAAAAAGTATTTTTATATGTAAACGTGAGGTTTTCGTTCCCCTAATATCTTTTTTACATCAAAAATACCGTGAAATGAGTTCAACAAGAGCAAAACTAACGCGGCCTGGAAATAGCCGCCTATAGCAGTTTGCTTTAGTAAAAACAAAAAACATGAAGTCATTGCTCATGCCTAAAACAAACAAAGGTCATTTTTGAAAACCACACTTAAAAGGATTAGATATTAACCCTTCAACTCATACAGTTTATTTGCTTATTCATTTTTCAAACACGCATTGTGTCTCATTTTGTAATAATACTTTATTTGAATGTTTATCGAAAGTAAAACGCTGGCAAGTAAACAGGTGCACTCACAGTGAAAAAAGAAAGTAAAAATACCTTTAATGTAGATTAAATAGGACGCCGCCCTGTAATAAATATAAAACCCATCATCATTAGTACTTATAGTTAGTTATAAAATCAAATAAATAATCGAAAGGTGTTTGTACTTACAGCAGCGTCCTTTAATCTCGTTGCTCTCTCAGGTAACTACTGCAAAGTACAATTGGCCACGCCTTTACCTGCTGCTATCAAATTTGACCATTAGGGGGAGACAGAAACACCGGTTAAATACCAATTGAGTCGTAATACGTTATTAATTTTGATTTAAATATAGGCAAGAAATATATTACTCTATAACTATTTCTTACTGAGAATTCAACTTTCTTTTTGTATATGATCAGTTCAGTCCACTTCAGTTGTTTTAAATATGGCGCTGATTCACAACAAATGCAATCCTAAGGCATTTTAAAAGACAAACAAATATGGGTTATAACAGCTAATCAAATTATAACACTCATACAGACAGATTTAATGAAATTTCTCCAACACGTATGATGAATTCAACATTTTTTGGCACTCTGCAGCCACCAGCCTGTTGTTAAAAATAGAAACAGTGAAATAGTGACCCCCTGTGGTAAAACGTAGCAATGACACCCCGCAGTGACATCACTGCGTCCTCCGTTGCTAGGTTATTCTCGTAACGCAACATCTTCTTAGCGTTCCCGAGACACACCCTTTTCAAACATTTATATTAATCATGCGGTATTTCACTAGTTGCACAGAAATTATCGGGGTTTTAGCTCGAAGAAATGCTTCCTTGTAGTTTGACCGTCTTGGGCGTTGTCGTCACCGCTTCACGTCGTCGGAATCAATAAGTGCCGCCACAGCAGCTAACATGGACGCGGCGTTCGCTAGCTAGCTTTCAGCTCACGGTGATGCTTTACAAGCTGCTTGGCCGTAAAACTGTAACGACAGTGGGATGAGAGTGCATCCCTGACCCGGATGATGGCCGCCCAGTCTCTGCAGCAGTCCGGGGAGGATTCAGCAGCCTGCTAACGGAGCCTGTCAGAGCAGCAGATGCTGATGACTGGATGCTTCCTGGCACTGATTTGCAGGTAGCTGAGTGTGTATAAATCTTAAAGCGGATCCTAAATGATCTCACTCACATGTCAGGTTGTATTTTTATGAATATGTTCGTGAGTGTTGTATGTTTGATGTTTGTTGACATGTTGTTTTGAAGGCACCATGGCTGGGAAGGTGAAGTGGGTGACAGATATTGAGAAGTCAGTGCTCATCAATAACTTTGAAAAAAGAGAATGGGTTCAAGTGACAGAAAACGAGGACTGGAATTTCTACTGGTAGGTTCTAGAACCAAAACATAATTTAAAATACATCTAATTAATAAATAAATAAGTTAATTTTGCTAATTAAGCAAGGAAAAATATCTTATGTAAGGAAAAACAATTACTTTTTCTCCAAAATAACAATTATATTCCCTCTTTATATCTGTTTATACAGTCAAAGTAGTAATCTCAATAAAAAAAAAATCTTATCTTTAATTTCAACGCACATACAGTGAAGAGAAAAAGTAAATAAATAATTGTCAAAGAGAAAATCTTGAATCCTGGCCTGGCCGACTTCCTCTCAGTGAAAAAACATAACCGTTTGTTTAATTGGTATTTCTAAATTACTCTGAGGTTTGTGTTTTTATGATTGTTCATCCTGCATGTCTCCCTTTCTGCCCTAAAGGACAGGCCATTCAAATAAGGCAGGAAATGGATGAAAGTAAACAGCTGCTCTGCTTAAACTTACATCTAAACTAATATTCCAACACTTAAAATTTTTCAAAAAATACAACATATAACGATTTCTAAGAAAAAAGTGATGAAATGATATTTAAAAATGTGTGGCACACTTTTCAAAGAACTTGTATATTATTAACCCTTTACTTTATGTTTCTGTGAGGTTTAAATTTATTATCCTGGGCTCCTAGCCACTCTTCTAAATGGAAAATATACGATTTTATTTCAATGTTAAATAAATTTTTAATTTTTCCATTCTTTCTGAAGCTAATTCAAAGTGTTTCTTTAGAGTTTGCCTGCTTTTTAGTTGGTTTTATAAATTTAATTAGGAGTTTATGCTCTTTTCTCTTACTAGGAAGAATTTATTGAATATTATAATTAGTTTGGTGGGAGATAGTCCAGTAGTGAAGCTGTTCTCTTGATGCTCATCGTGCAGGATGAGCATCCAGACCATCAGGAACGTGTTCAGCGTGGACACCGGCTACCGGCTGTCGGATGAGCAGCTGGTCAACCATTTCCCGAACCACTATGAGCTGACCAGGAAGGACCTGATGATCAAAAACATCAAGCGCTACCGCAAGGAGCTGGAAAAGGAAGGAAGTCTGCTTGCAGAGAAGGACAAGAACGGAAAATACATTTATCTGGGTAATCTTCCCTAGAGGTGGATTTATGTACAGGCGTGAACAGTCCTGATGTTTTTCTTTATCCTTGTGCAGATTTCGTTCCTGTGACATTTATGCTCCCGGCTGATTACAATTTGTTTGTGGAGGAGTTTCGCAAGAATCCGTCCAGCACCTGGATCATGAAGCCCTGCGGAAAAGCCCAGGGGAAGGGCATCTTCCTCATCAACAAGCTGTCGCAGATTAAGAAGTGGTCTCGCGACAGCCGGACATCCACGTAAGTCAGGAAGCGCGTTCCTTTCAAGCTTTGGATGGAGAAAAACAAAGAGTCATCATGGTATTATCAGCGGGTGTTGCTGCTCCGTCCTGCCTCCAGGTTTGTTGCAGCATCCAGCGGTAAAGAGGCGTATGTGATCTCTCTGTACATCGACAACCCTCTGCTGATTGGAGGGAAGAAGTTCGACCTTCGGCTTTACGTTCTGGTGACAACATATCGGCCGTTAAAGTGCTACATGTAAGAAGCACCTTTCAAAACTGCATCCTGTTTATGCGTCAATTATCCACCCAGGAAATCACCTGGTGTTTAACAGATGATATGAATTCGAACAAATCAGTCTGATCTGATCCGTTAGGTACAAGTTGGGGTTCTGCCGGTTCTGCACGGTGAAGTACACACCCAGCACCAGTGAGCTGGACAACATGTTTGTGCATCTCACTAATGTGGCCATCCAGAAACACGGGGTGAGTTGTCATCAAAAGGAACATTTTCCTCAACGTAGGTGAAGCACAGATCAAAAATCATACAAAAATCAAGTACTGTCACTTTAATTTGAAGCTCTTGTGTTTATTTTGCTCGTCTTATAGTTCCACAAATACGGCCGCTCATTTAGATGAACTTCTTCTTCATCATTCAAACCACCTGTAGAGACTGAGGTCGAAGTTATTTGAATCCTCTCCTACCAAGACTAGCGGCTCTTAATTTGTGTAACAGTTGAGTTTCTTTTTAGTAAACTCGGTTTTTATTGGTTGTTTAACCAAACAAAACAGCTGTCTGCAGTAGGCAGTATTCACGTTCTAACATAAAGATATTCAGAGCTATGCATTCAGATTTACTCAGACATTTTTGGAGCAGCCAGCCCCATCTTTGGCTAATTGTTCTCCCTAATTTTTCCCCATCTTTTTTTTTTTATTTTTGTAAAGTTTGGACTGGTTAAGTATTTGTTACTCATTTTCACTCTATCAGAAATGGCAGAATCAGCTCAATTCTTCGCTGGAGGGCCTTCCAATAAGTTAAAATTTTTGTTCATGACCAGAAAATATCTCTGTGATTTACAACAGTTCCATTATGTTAATGCAAACCTGTATCCTGCAGACTAGCTAACCGCTAAAACACCTGCTTTTAGTGGCGGCAACTGTCTACTACTTTCTCTGATTCAACACAGAGATGTAGGAATGACACGACAGTTTTCCCATAAGTAAAACACATCGAAAACTACTTTCTTGTTATTTTCAAGGTCGTTATATTTCTTTTCGGGGTTTTTAAATCTTCACAGAAAGCTTCACATTTCTGGTTTAACTGTGTTTTCCAAAAGGACGACTACAACCACGTTCACGGGGGAAAGTGGACAGTCAGTAATCTTCGCTTGTACCTGGAGAGCACAAGAGGAAAGGAGGTGACAAACCGGCTGTTTGACCAGATCCACTGGATCGTGGTGCAGTCACTGAAGGCGGTCGCAGTAAGTTTATAGCATGAATGATTGAATAAGAGAGCGACAGTTGCTAATTTCTGATTATGTTTCCTCTAATTCCGACACTTTGCTGGTTACATTTCCTCTGGTTTCTAAATGCTTCTTTAGCATAAACCGTCTTTAAACTTTCTCTTTCACACCACTTTTTCACATTTTGCCACAAAACCACCACAAACATCAACGTAATTTATTGTAAATGGGCTGAATGCAAATGGACGCCATACCTGAACCTTCAGAAGTTTTCTAAATCCTTAAACTTTGCTCTAATTTGTTCTGCTTTCTCACATTAAATTGCAACGTAACACACTGAAGTTTGTGCAAGACGTGTGAAAGCTTCTGTAAATATTTATTCCTCACTCTTTCGTCGCTGGGGAAGTCTTGCACTCACTTATCCATATTGTGTAATCACCTTTCAGTGTGCTGAACCTGTTTGCAGATACTTCCGTGAATGCACCTCTAGCAGAAAGCAGAAACCTTTCACCAATGAAATATTACACCTTTTAAAAGCAGAATGTACGTGCAGAGCTGCAGGTGCTAAATAAGTATTTTTTGTTATAATTTAAACTTGTGCAGGCAGAATCCGATACCTTTTATGTTGTTTTCAATGTGACAAAAGGTCGTCTGATTTCTATGAGCTGTAAAACCACCTGCATGTCTTTGTATTGTTTTTAGCCCACAGGACACTAAACACACTTCCTTTTTTAAATAAGTGCTCTTACTCACTTCCTCTCAAAGGCATCAAAGCATCTGCTGCTAATAGATGTGTGGTGTATTTATACTCTGGTTGTCTAATAACAACTGATAAACCAAATTAAAAATGATCCATTTTGCTCATTCAGTCTGTGTTTTCTTCCCTGTTAGCCTGTGATGAACAATGACAAGCATTGTTTTGAGTGTTATGGGTATGACATCATCATCGACGACAAGCTGAAGCCGTGGCTCATCGAGGTGAGTCGTTTCTCCAAGCGAGTCGCATTGAAATGTTTTCACCTCGTAATTTGTGAAACGTAAAACCTTTAATGCAAAGCTGGGAACCCGGTCTGAGCAACCGGGTTTATTTGCAGTCTTCTGTTGATCTGGGTCTTTTTTTTTTTTTTCCAATAAATAGTTGGAATACTGTCTGGATCAATACTGAGAAAATTACTTCATGCTCACTGTTGGGTACAGTGGAGGATCTGGGGTGTCTGTTGCTCTTTTAAAGGCCCTAAAAAAACAGGAGATTTAAAATAAAAGAAGAAGAAAGAAAGAAAGAGATGACAGAAAGCAGCTTCTGTCACTTTAAATATTCTGTAGACATATCTGCAGAATGAAACCAGCAAAAAGAGAAAGATGGATGGATGAATATCAGAAGGATGGATGATGGATGACCACTGAATGAATGAATGCATGGTTGGTTGGTGGATGGATGGATGGATGGATGGATGGATGTTGGATGGATGGAAAATTGTTGGATGGATGGATGGATGGGTGGATAGTTGTTGGATGATGGATGGATGGATGTTGGATGGATGGAAAATTGTTGGATGGATGGATGGATAGATGGATAGTTGTTGGATGATGGATGGATGGATGGATGTTGGATGATGGATAGTTGTTGGATGGATGGCTGGATGTTGGATGGGTGGATAGTTGTTGGATGATGGATGGATGGATGTTGGATGGATGGATGGGTGGATAGTTGTTGGATGATGGATGGATGGATGTTGGATGGATGGAAAATTGTTGGATGGATGGATGGATGGATAGTT
>NW_015112979.1:62160-62537 GCF_001443285.1 Poecilia latipinna
ATGGATGGATGGGTGGATGGATGTTGGATGGGTGGATAGTTGTTGGATGATGGATGGATGGATGGATGTTGGATGGGTGGATAGTTGTTGGATGGATGGCTGGATGTTGGATGGGTGGATAGTTGTTGGATGATGGATGGATGGATGGATGTTGGATGGGTGGATAGTTGTTGGATGATGGATGGATGGATGTTGGATGGATGGAAAATTGTTGGATGGATGGATGGATGGGTGGATAGTTGTTGGATGATGGATGGATGGATGGATGTTGGATGATGGATGGATGTTGGATGGATGGCTGGATGTTGGATGGGTGGATAGTTGTTGGATGATGGATGGATGGTTGGATGTTGGATGATGGATGGACGTTGGATGGA
>NW_015112979.1:66169-80256 GCF_001443285.1 Poecilia latipinna
GATGTTGGATGGATGGCTGGATGTTGGATGGGTGGATAGTTGTTGGATGATGGATGGATGGTTTTCCTTCATTAGACTCAGGATGTCCCCTCCGTCTCGGTTTCTTCCTCATTTCCTTTCAGGCTTTAGTTCAGAAAACCTCCATATTGTTTCAGGGTAAATAAAACCTTCTCTATAAAGAATTCCTGACTAAATAATCAATCGTTGGTATTTTCTGATCAGTGCTGTCTCTCTGGTAACTTCTGAACCAGAATAACTGAACCTCCAGATTGAGGCTTGCTCATCTTCTCCCATCTTCGTCACTCGTTTTGTGCTGCTGGTTGGTGAGAGGCTCTCTGTGTGTTTGTGTTGTGCTGCTGACTCGTTATTCATCTTCAGCTAATAGGAACTGGTAGAAACGCACCGGCAGCCGGCACTTTCTATTTGTTGCTCCGTCTGTCTCAGCTGTGGCCTCGTACAGCTGAGGCCTCGTTTGACAGCTGCACATTGTGCTGCTGGGTTTCTAGGCTGGGTCTGAGTTATTTCTGCTAGCGAACGCCGATCTGATCTATTTTCAGCAGCGCAAACTTGTTTGTAGGGCAAAAGACGTTCCTCTGTGAGGAACACGTTCCAGAAACTCGGTGAGTCTGCTCTTCAGTCCCACCGGGTCTGAATTCAGTTCTCAGACGGTTAAATGGTTTAAAAGTCTCCTGTCATCTTTTGGTACTTTTCTTCCAAGCGCCATTTTTGATATTAACGTCATTTTTTTTTTAGATTTTAGGCTCAGTGTCATTTCACCAAGAATTAATCCTAATAAACAACAGAAAGTTGGATTTCTTTCCTTTATATTTTGTAATCTGAAATATATGTTTTGCAGCTTCTTCTTTCATACTTATTGGCATCCTAATGTTTGAAAAACATTAAAATAAACAAAAGAAAAACCTCACAAATTTAGAAACAAGTGGTTTATTTCAGTGAAATGTATGTGAATCTGAAACTATTTTTAGAGATACTTTATTTGATCAAGGTTTTGGTGATAATCATCA
The DNA here is from genome assembly GCF_001443285.1 of Poecilia latipinna. Lineage (NCBI taxonomy): Eukaryota > Metazoa > Chordata > Actinopteri > Cyprinodontiformes > Poeciliidae > Poecilia > Poecilia latipinna. The sequence goes on from NW_015112979.1 coordinate 67,195, forward strand.
ATTACTTCTGATATCTTTTACCTGATTTAATATTGTAAATATCACCATATTTATGTTTATATTTCTTACACTGTTTGCGCTGTTTTGGCTGGCTTTCAATGTACAAGTGTACAGTAGCAAACAATAAATTTAAATTTTAGAAATTTGGTCAAAATTTAGTTAGAAATGCCAGAAAACTGAAAACGGATCATGGAGAATAATGTACCAAAATCATTTATTTAATTCAAATATTTCACTTTAAAAAAAATTATATTTATTTGATTTTAAATCATGTTTAAACTAAGAAATATAGTTTTAAAAATATATAATATGGTATCTACATGTGCATAAATAAGCTAAGTGGGAAAAAACAACAGGAATTATTCATTTAACAGTTTGTACATTCAGTTTATAAATGAGTGTTTACTGATTGCATATTTATGTACATATTAGTAGCTTCATTTCCTTCCACATTCAGTATAATTACAGGAAGAAACCAAACAGATCTCGTTTGGAGTCTGCGTTGCATTATTAATCACTTCCCATTAGCCGTGAGCCCACTCAGGGTTTATTACAGCCTAAATCTCTCTTCTTCTTCTTCTTCTTCTTCTTCTTCTTCTACTGCTGTAAATATGGTGCTGTTTGTGACCCTCAGGTTAACGCCTCTCCGTCGCTGACCTCCAGCACAGCCAACGACCGCATTCTGAAATACAACCTCATCAACGACACGCTCAACATCGTCATGCCCAACGGGGAGATCCCAGACTGCCGCTGGAATCGCAGTCCGCCCAGAGAGGCCCTGGGCAACTACCAAGTCCTGTGAGTGACTTTAATTCAGAAACCCTCCGCTGGTTCAGTGGGGTTAAAGAATCCATCATGGAGGACAAAACATCTGGATTAAAGCTGGAGATTTTAAATAGCAAAACATGAGCTGAACATTTGTCAGAAAAAAATCCAATTAGACCTGTTCTGCATCTGAAAAGAGCATCATTAAGTTGAATTTAATTTGATTTACAGTTTTTATTTAGAGTCCAGGTTTTTTTTCAGCTGATCTATATCCTGTTTTCTGCCAATTACTTTTTGATTTTCTTTGATAGCAAAGTGTTTATTTTAGTCCCAAAACTAAGATATTGTTAGGTCTATTATTTTATTTTATTTTATTTTATTTTATTTTATTTTATTTTATTTTATTTTATTTACAAACTTAAAAAAAAAAAAGAAAGATCTGCGCCTTCCCTCCAAAGCAGTAATGTGTAGACTCCACTGTTATGTCAATACTGTCACACCCTTCGATAGCTCAGTTGGTAGAGCGGAGGACTGTAGTGGACTAATCAGGAATCCTTAGGTCGCTGGTTCAAATCCGGCTCGAAGGAGTTGCTTTTAGGTCAAAGGTTGAGATGGAAATGAATGTAAACATTAAGTTTGACCTGTTTATTGGATCATTTCAGTCACAATTTAACCAATAAATTAATTCCTAAATGATTAAAGTTAAATTGAGACAAATACATTGAGGTTTTATTAACTATAAAATTAGTTCAGATTTTATTTTTGAATAAGTTCAAGATTGTTTCCCCCTGTTTTTAAAATTATTTTATAAAATATGACTAATGTTAGTGTTAAAGGTTAACTCTGCACTAATCAGTGTAACACATAAAATATTAAATTATTTACATGAATATGGAGATAATTACATCTGATTTAGAATTAGGAATTTCACTTTTAATAATTGGATCTGAAATGCAATTATTCGTTTATTCATTCCTAAATTTAAATGATTGTAAATATGTTTATTTTTAAAGTGTATTTTTTCCTAATTTCGTTTTAACTCTGACATGTAAAATAAAATACTCTGTTTATTTTCAACTTTGGGGCAAACAAACTCATTTCCAGTCAGAAACAAACTTCTTGGTTGAATGAAGATTGTTCAAAACTTTTATTTGCCAGACGTATGATTAATTTTCTGCTTAAATCTATATTTGTCTTATTATTGGGAGTTGCTATGGAGCTGAAGCTGCTTTTGTGTTGATTGAATGTGAAAAGTTTCTGATATTTTTGTAGAGGTAGTTGATTATATGTAGCTATGCAGGGGTTTTTTGTGTAGATTTTATTGGGAATGCAAAGTGCTAGGAATAAAAAAAAAAAGAAGCTCCTTCGAGCCGGATTTGAACCAGCGACCTAAGGATGCCTGGATGTTCCCCTACAGTCCTCCGCTCTACCAACTGAGCTATTGAAGGCCGTTTAGTGTCAGAGACATGCACTTTATCCAGACGTTGTGATGTTAAGCCTGAACCCAGAAAGGTTTAGACTGTGTGTTTACACGCTCCATGTCAGAGCAAACAGAGGAGGAAACCGGATCTGAGTCGCGCTGTTTGTCTTCCATCAGGTATGACGAGGAGCAGGCGCAGAGCGAGAGCGCCGAGCGTGACCTGCGGAGCCGCTCGGGTCAGCTGCTGGGTTCAAAGGGCGCCAGGGGGAGTGTTGGCGCCCGTCCCGCCGCAGCCACATGGAAGTGAGGCCATGTTACTGACTTGGAATGACTTCCTCTGTCTTACTGTTGGAGCAAAAAACCACCCAGAGTTTTATCAACGGCCAGCCTTCGTTTCTCCGACAGTGGCAAACTGTTGTTCAAATGCAGAGCGATCGGTAAAGCTTAACAGATGGAGACTTTGGGTGTTTGTAGGAAATATCCTCATGACGCCGATGATCTACGACCTGAACTATGCATGATTGTCGATTACTTGCACCTAACTCTGATCTGCCAAAAAGGGTGCTAACAACGAGGACGAGGTGTGTGAAGGAGAGAAGCTGCGCTTTGGAAAAAATAGAGGTATTATGAATGCAAATGGTTTTAAAGTTAAGAAGTTTATATGCAGAATTAGAGTTGCTAAATGTTTATAGATCCCAAAATGTTTTTTAAATGCTCATGCTTTACAAGGACTGTATTCAGTGCAGAATACCGCACCTTATTTATTTTTTTAATTTAGACTTATGTGTTAGAATAACGAGAACTTCCATTTTGCATTTTGACAAATTCAATATGCATTACGTCAGAGATCTTATATAAAAGTCTATATGTAGTTAGAATGTACTTGATACGTTCTTAAAGACTTTCCAATCATTTAAGCCCCGATGAGTAACGAAAATCTTTTTTTTTTTTTTAAATTCAGAGGATATTGGAAGCAACACAGAGACAGTTGTTTAACATTGTCTTGTGATTAATCACTGTGTGAAATCACCTTCTAATGGACAAATATTTAATTTCCCTTTGTGACTAATTATGTGTTTTTGAATTAAATTGAAATGGGCAAAAGTGAAGCCTTTTCTACCCATTTAAACAACCCAAAGTAATGACAGTACTGATAAAATTTTAAATCTAAGTTGTTATAATTTTGTGAAATCAACAAGAAAAGAAACTTTTGCTATTTAATTTTGATTGAAGCAGGTCATTCTGATACATCTTTAACCCCGCCTTGAAAAAGAAACACATTAGTTGTTTTTTAAGGTAAATGTGTCATGGTATGCTGATGACAATGTGGTTTTTATTTACAAACACAAAAAAATTATGTAACAGGATTCTTATTCTGTGCTCATGCTTATTTTTCTTATTAAATCCTCCATTTTTACGTTGTTAAACTGTTCTAAAGACTCCTAAAGCCATTAATGAATGTAACTGAGACTATTTAAAACAAAATTTTTTTTAATCATCTTTGTTTTCCCATGGAGTCATGCTTCATCATAATGTTTTTTTGTCAATAAAAGCTTGATTTCGCCTTATTCCCCACAATGAAAAATGTTTCTTCATTCCTCATGGAGATGTTACCATATATATTAAGCATAAATGTGGTAATTTCTAACCAAAAATCCCCAAAGCACAAAGTATCAGCTGCATATCCACCTGTGAGGTTAAATTCAGTAGAAATTGGGGAAATTCCCATGGTTAAAGGAACTGGGTAAAGCCGTACTTGGTTCCCACTGCTGGTTTTCATTACACGATCAGAAACAATTCAGCTTTTATCACTATCTGTTTGCAGCTGTGAGCTAATTCTGGATGTGACTTAATTATTTTTTCTCTATCCCAAGAAACATTTAATTTTAACTGATTTTTACTCAGGTTTGAGTACATTCACGTTTTTCTGTTGAAGCTCTGATAAGAAAAGTTTAAAATGTGATTTATTATGTTATTAAAGTATGCATTGTTCTCTTTGCTAAATAAAGCTGTGGTCAGATTTCATTTTTAGTCAGTTTCTTCTTGCAGGAGAGTTTCGATTTGCACAGGTTAATGTTGGTAAAACACAGAAACGTAATAATTTAAGTTTCCTTTCTCTAAAGATGCGTTTTGGGCGTTGTGTTTCTAACGAAGAGGAGGGCACTTTAGAAACAGATACATGCTCAGATACGTACATCTGAGTATGTGGAAGTAAGCTGGTTTACACATGAGTGTGTTGCTACAAAATGCCTTATTAGCAATATTGTTCACCTGCTACCTGAACTTTGACTCTTCTGGGACTCTTCAAGACTCTTCAGAGTCTTGGGGGCAGTTTCTTAAATATTTTTTGGTTTAGAATATTTAAGAAACTTTCAGCCATTTATCTTGATTGAGGGAGCATAACAAGCAAATTTGCTTTTAATTAAAAAAAAAAATCTCCCTACAGACCCACACTGCAACAACTGTAGTCTGCTAGTGATGACAGCAAGCCAACAAATAGATATGGAACCAGATTTAATAACAGCATTAATTGTAATCAGAATATGTTTCTAAAATACAAAGTGAAATGTAATTGGTCTTTATTGTACTGTCTACCTCTGAAAAGGAAATAAAAACTTATAAAACCTCCACAAAATCTGGAAAGTAATCCCAAAAGTATTTGAGGATGTTACGTCAGTAAGGCGTCCTACAAAGCTGCACTGACGTCAACTTCCGTCAGTTGCGTTTGCCTTCAAAATAAAAGCCCTTCACGACTACCACAGAGAAACTTGATGTTGAAAACTTACAGATAAGGATTAGGAAAAAAATAATTTTGACTTATATCAAATATAATGTAATTTAATAATCAAATATCAGAATTCTGACTTTTTACTTGTAATTCTCTCATTTGGTTTATTATGATGTTTCGCTTTTTGAGATCCTCCAGCCTCTTTCATACTTAACTGGGGTATTGATTCAGCAGATGAGGCTGTAATCAGTCATTGGTTTGGCCTGCAAATTGAGATTTAACTGGTTGGAGGGGGTAATTATACCTTCACTTAAGGTCAAATTACTAAATGACATCAGCATTTAAAAATAGGGTTCTGTAATGGTTGGCCTACCAAAATTACTCTAATTATTCGGCAATAACAGGTCACAAAATATCCAGTTGTGACTTTCAGCTCAAACAACACAAAAAAAGTAAATGTTTGGGAAAATACATGGTTGAAGATGAGTTCTTCTTATAAATTATTGTTATATATTGTAAAAAAAAATGTTGTTTTCACCTCTACCTTCTCCCGTTTTGCTGGTTTTATTTCAGTACTTTTGTGTTCGAAATAAATTAAAAAGATTATTGATAGTTATTGTATTTTGAAAATCCTGACCGGATATAGAGTCACTCACTCCGGCTAACTGAAATTAACTCACAGTAGAGAGTCAGTTGAGCCGTAGTGCTGCTGAGCGGAGAAGCTGGTAAAAGATTTGTAAACTGGAACCTCCGTTACGAACTACTTTTCAGTTAAACCCGGAGAGTAAAAAAACAAAACAAAACAAAAAACGATAAGACCTACTCAAGGTAAGTTTTACACGAAGAGTTTTGAATTTTAACTGCTTTACTAACCTTTTTCTGTTGGGGCTGTGGCTCTTTCGCTAACATTAAAGCTAACTAGGGGCTAACTTAGACTTTCTTCCCAATAAGAGGGAAATCGATTGACTACTAAGTAAAGTATAAAAATAACAATATTAGTTGTAAATACTGGTAACAAATGTGGGAATATGTGAGCTTGATTAAAAAGATACACTTTTGAACTTGATCACATTTATCAATGCCTGTGCTGGAGTATATTTAGTTTTCCAGAGCATTAAAAGTAAACTGAAATAAGCAACGATAGTTCTGGCGTTGTTTGCCAAATGCTTGGTCAGTAACGTCTGGTTAACAGCTGGTTCATTTATGCCGTTTCTCATCAGCTGCATATATCTTGCTAGAGAGATTCACAGTGTTTCTTTGCCTGTAGTGATAAAGGGCGGGGCAGGTTTCGCAAGTGAAGATAACCTCCTGGTGCATGTCATGTTAAAGGCTCACAACATTGCAAAATCGGTCCAACTTCTCAAGAAAAAAATGGTTCTGCCTCCACAGATTTCTCTTGAAAACTGGATCCTTACTTAGTTCAGTCAGTTTTACGCATTGACAACCGGGTGACAGGTTTAAGTCTTTACTTTTACACTGTACAGGTATAACTCCGGTGACATTCATAAAAATAAATTATGTAGCAGCGAGTCTGCGACTCCTAATCGTCTTCAATTTAGTTATTTATTTTAATTTATTTCTCATAATGGCAAGAAGCAGCTTAAAATAATTGGCATGGGTGTGTATCAGATTATCAGGTTATGATAATCAGGATTACACATAAAGATTAAACATCACTAGTTCCAGCTTTTGCATTAATGGCATCCTGTATCCAAATATAACAAAGGTTTTGTGAACATGTTGGTTTAATCAGTAGTTTTGATCTTAAACTAAAAGGAAGGAGTCAATTTCTCTGTTTTTTTTTAAAGTGTACCAAAAAATACACTTAAATTCTTTTTTTTTAATTTTTTTTTTCCTATTTTCTTTAGTTCAAAACACAAATACTCAATTTTTGACTCTACCTGAGAAAAGTGCGCCCCTAAGACAAAGGTACCCTGGGTGAAGAGGCACAATGACGCATGTTTTAAGCACTGACTTAATACACACATAAAAAATAAAATTGTATGCGAATTACTGTATTTACAATGAAACAGACAAGTATCTACAACGTTCCTAAATTACTACCTCCTAATATTACAGTTACAATGTTGCATATTGCAAGGTTTCCCTCAGATAACTTGCTAAGCCTGGTGGTTGAGCGCTAGGGCAGTTGTTCATCCAGCAGCCTGCCACGTTTTTGAGTTAAAAAATGTTTAAAGTTGATAGGAAATTTGAAAATATCACTTGATAATTCTGTGTTATTGAAAGATTAATATCCGGACACCAACTGTAAAGTCTTAAAAAAAAATCCAAGTATTTTTAAAAGACTTAAATAAATAAGCAGTTCTTAGCCTGGTGGGGGCACAAGTAAAGCCTGGTGGCCCACCAGGCTTATGATACACCGAGGGAAACCCTGTATAGCATACAGCTTCATATCCTAAAGCAAACCTTTAAGGCTTAAGTTACTTGTTACTACGACATCCTGGATTACATGAAACAGGGAAGTGTACTGATCCTGAGCCTGGCAGTCGGCACCTAATGGGTCCTGGTGATTCAGTGCAAGCTTTCAGTCATCGTACACCTTCAGTGTTCAGCGTGAGGTTTAAAATGACTGTGGTTTTGTGTGTTTCTTGTAGGAACGTTGCTAGGGTAAAGCAGTAGTGAAAATTCGGAGTTCCTCTTTCTCTTAGAGGCCATGTGAACTGATTCCTCTGCCAAATAATCGAGGCAGTGCTGCTTCACTGGGATTCATCTTTTATTAGTGAATTCACTGGAACACCCATGAAGCAGTTCAAAGATCTCATTTGTGGGCATTGAAGCCTCAGTTTACGAGCCGAACAGCTTTATTTCACACATTGAAAAGAAAATTAAATATCTTTTGCAGATGGTTTGTGTTTGCAACGCTTTCCTGAAACGTTTTGGAAATAGTCGAGTGGTTTCCACAAGGGGGAGGAAAAAAAAAAAAAAGTTCCTGTCAGTGATGCAAGGATCTCCCCTTCCCTTTCATATAACACCGTTTCCCTCCATTATGTTCCCGTCCACGTTGCTGGCATGGTCAGTGGAAAGTGCCTGAAGATGTGGAACAAACGGCATTGTTTTTCACCGTTCACGAAGCGTGCAGTAGGTGTGTGCTCGGCCTGTTATTTTGAGTTCAACCTGCTGTTGATAGACTGGTGGCTTCGATGCAAAAATATGTTGCCTCTTGTCTACAAATTTAGTCTGGTGGACTTTTAAAGCTCAGCGTACGTCAGCTTATAATGGAAAGTGTCCACATTTGGGCAACAAAAAGGGACCACATCCCCAGGAGACCAGCAGTCATGTGCAGCTGTGGAGCTTGCACAAGGAAGGAGGTCAGAGGTGACTGAAAGGGAACAAGTTTATGTGCACATGAGATTTTTAAAATGAGTTAAAGTAGGGTTGTTTTTTGTCTTGTATTGGCATGTTGAGCTTAAGCAATCTCCTGCTGTGAAGTTGTAATAAAAAAGGGATAGATCAGCTCAGCTGCCCTCCCCTCCTGTGAGATATTGCAACTTTTTTATGCAACATAGATGGAGTTAAAAAAAACAACATATCCTGTTCCTGCCTGCTCATGTAAGCAGGTTTTGCTTAATTGTAAGTATTATGTTTTTTCCCCCCTCAGCTTTGGAGTTATATAATCACAATTACCTGTTAATCTTTCTTCTTTTTTTTTAAGCTGTTCTTGTGTAGTTGGTGGTTATCTGGCTACCTGCATTTAAAACCAAAGCAAAGGTAGTCAGTCTTATTTTTTTAGACGGAATGGAAAACGTGTTTTTTCTTTTCAGTGAGAATTATTTAGTGTTGGAAAAACTTTCCTCTTCTCACATTTGTTACGTTCCGACCACAAACTTCAGTGCATCTCGTTGGGATTTTATGTGATGGAGCAACACGAAGTACAGCGTGATTGGAAGGTGGAAGAAAACCGTTCAAGGTGTTATTTGTAAAGACTTGCAGCTGTAATGGAAACAAGAAGGTGACAAAAGGTATTTGCACAGGGAGGGTGAATACAAACTAGGGCTGCAACTTGCAAATATTTTAGAAATATATTAATCTATCAATTAGTCTGATGATTAGTCGATTAATTGGATAAAAAATGGCACATTTTACAGATTTTTCATTCAACCACAAGCATTTTTTAATAAACAATATTAGAAATACTTTAGAAGACGTAAATAAACAAATAATCCAATTCCTTTTTTAAACATTTTATTGCCTAAAATGCAATATCGTAGCTTTGCTTTAGTAAATCTTGAGTAGTTTTGACTAAAACATATTTACAGACAAGTATTTCTGTCTTGCATGCAAAATATATACTTTTTTTTTTTTTTTTTTACAGTTTTGGCTTAATTACTGCGCTGCATTTTAGTTTTTTGTCACCAAATGGCCTTTTTTTTGTATTTTGCAGTTAACGATTAGTTGACAATTATTTCAATAATTGATTAATCACGATTGATTTGATTGACCATTTCAACCCTAATACTTTTTACAGTTAAAAAATGTTAGAAACCATGTATTTTTCTTAATTATACGTTACTTTGTGTTGCTAGATCAAAAAATCCCAAATAAAATACAGTTGTACTAAGATGGGAAAGTTCAGGGGACATGAATGCGTCTACATTTAGTCCTAAAAGACTCAGAGTTTGATACTAAAGTTAAATTTGACCATAAAAACCTGGAAAATGAAACGGTGTAGATGTGCTGCGCTAACCTTTCTGTGTTTGTCGTTGCAGTAAATTTTAACCCTGTGATGTAAACGTAAACAGCCTTCAGACATGCGTGTCTTGGCCCGTCAGCTGTCAAATCAGTTCAGTCACGACCTGCTGCCGTTTTCCTGCTTCTCAACTCTATTTGTGACAATCTTTTTGCCCCGGCAACCCTCTGCGCACTTGGGATTAATCGACGGGTGTTTGTGTGAAGACTGGCCATCTTTAAGTTTAGCTAACGCAGCTGCTGTAGCGCAGCTGATCACACATGCTGCTTGTTGCTGAGGCGAGAATCTGCAGTAAACTTTGCCCATCATCTCTTGGTAATCTTATCATTTGCCGCTGCTCAAACATATCCCCTCAATAAAACCAGAATAAGTCGATGGGATCTCGCATGATTGTGTTTGCAGCTTTGGTCGCATGCTTGCATAACATGCCAAGGTTCAGTTTAGGCATGGGAGCGCTGAGGAATGCATTTGTTCACATCTATCTTAAGGCTGCTGCCAGCAGCCAGATTCCAGTGTGCTTAACGGTTCACTTCCCTATTGGCGTTTAGTGGATATCATTGTTGCTCTTGATTATGTAATCTCCAAATCCTGTAATCATGCGGGGTTGACCAAATCCTGTTTATGTTATCAGTTTAAATGACAAAACCTTCAGTGTGTGATTGTTTGTAACTCTTTATATTCTGCCTCCAATGTGTTGTTTCTCATCTTCTCCTTATATGAGGCGATGAGCGTCGTTGAGTTTCCCAGCAGAGTTGGTGGACTGGGTGGACTTCAGACCGCCGCTCAGTCAACATCATTGTTTACAGTTATGGGTCAGGCTGCGTTCAATTGTTTAAAACTGCCCCCCCCCTCTCCTCCCCCGTGTCACACGGAGCCAAGGGTGTGCAGGCGTTTGTTTCCATTCAATGTTGATTACATTCGGACAAATGAGGAATTTCCTAAATATTATTACAATTGGGCTCTATTTAATGTTGATTTAAAGGTAGACAAATCTTAGTTTTATTAATAATCAGTTCAGTTGTATTTTACCACCTAAATAATGCGAATAAATCTTAGCTGTGTGTATATATTTTCTCTAACTTTATTTGTTTACTTGGATATCATTCTGGATGGCTGTCAGGGGAATTTTCTACTCTGGAATATTTTACATTTGTAACCAGATATTTAAAGTTTCCCTCAGATGCTCTCAATAAGTTTTTAAATGAAGGTTATATACAATTTTAAGAGAAGAAATGTTGATGTCTGCAAATTCAATGTTTTTGTGCTAAAGTAGAAGAATTTCACATTAAAAAATGTTGAGGTTCTGATCTTTAAGTCAAAAGTTTGAGCTGTACAGAAAGCGGGATGTTTGCTAAGCCTCTCCAGATCAGGGCGGTCCAGTTAAAGTCCAGTCCAGGTGTGTTGGAACAGGGATGCATGCAAAAGCTGCAGGACACCAGCCTTTGAAGATGGGCAACTGTCTCCAGGGAAGAAAGCTATTTTTTGCACTTGGTGAACAGTTTCTGTGTTACTTTTACCATATGTCTAGAATTACTATTCTGTAAAAAAACATAAGAAGCCTGATTTTTGATTCAAAATCTGCTGCTTTTTATATATATATATATATATATATATATATATATATATGTATAAAGAACCAAACATCATGCAGTCTGTAAACATTTCCATGGCCTTTGGAAGAGAATCACTAATGCTTTTTTAAAAGCTCAATAGTAGTTTCATCTGATAGTTTCAACTTAACATGTTTGCATTTGATATGGTAGGACCAGAATTGGGTAGTAACTAGTTGCATTTACTCAATTATATTTACTTTAGTAACTTTTAGGAGTGTTTTTACCACGCTGTACTGTTTACTTTTACTCGAGTAATTTTATTTTATTTTATGAACGAAAAACAAACATGTTTTAACTAAAAATTAACCAGATGCAGACACACACCTGCAGTTTTTGTTGAAGTTTTACTTTTTTTTTTGGAAAGAAAATGATTTTTCTTTTTGTTTTGTTTTTTTACTTGATTATTAATTTTTGTCTGTAAAATAACAAAATTTCCAGTTAGCTTTATGGTTCATTTGATTATGTACAGGGATGAGGGGATTGGGCACCAAAACCAAAACAGGCTTCAGCCCAGGGCCCTTATTCTACGAAATCCGGCCCTGCCGAAGAGGCTCAGAAATGTTGCTGAACATTCATTGTGATGGTTTGGTTCCTTTAAAACAAAAAGGGATCCAGTTTTCGGCAAATAGTTCACAAGAAGCTTGAGTAAATTTGAATGTCTGGCATTCTCTTGAAATGGTGACAGATAACATCTGCTGCGCTCACAAAGGCTGGAGCTTTTGTAAACTTTAAACCCGACTGTGAGCTCAATCGGCATTAAAAGGACGATTGTTCGCGTTGTCGGTGGTGACCACAAAGCTGCCCACTGTCCAGGAGCGGCCCTGGAGGGCGCGGACCAGTGACCACTCATCCTCTCGCTGTCCCACTCCTCTGAAAGAAACACTGTGTGATCACACTTGGCTTCAAAATGGATCTTGTTTGACTGGAATATGAATTAGAGATGAGAGTTTTGTTAGATAATATAATATTGACTCTACGCCGGGTGAAGGAACACAAGAAAGGACGTTGGCTAATTTAGCCTTTTATGTGTGAATAATTAAAAAAAACATATGTATTTTGCAGGCATGCCTTTATATTAGGAGTAGTCTGGAAATGTATGAAGAGAATTGTAAGCGTCCCATTTTAACATTTGATACTTCTCATCTAGTTTTGTTTTCTTGGTTAAATACACAACTCCTTCATTATTTGTACCAACTAGGATGTTTCCTACTGTACTTTAACGTCCTCTGTCATGAGGTCACTTTCTGTTTTCTGCTCTTGTCTGGTTTGGTCATAATGTCATATTTTGGAAGCTGACTGAGCGAAGCACGACTCACAACTCCAATTAATGAAAACAGGATGTAATATGGAAACAAAAACACAATTAGACTACATCTAAACTAAATTAATTTTCCCCCATCATTTGATATTTTGGTTTTTGACTTTATGAACTCATAAAAAAACAACAACAATATGACTGTTTCACTATTTTTGTGGGACTGTAAATAAATTTAAACTGAAGTTGAACTGTACTTGCTGACTTTAGCCATTTGTAGTAAAGCCTGCATCATGCAATGATAATGTTGGGATAATATGAATCATGCTAAATGCTAAAAGTATGCCGCTTGTTTACTTGTTTTTATTGCTGCAATTCTTTTTGGCCTATGTATATATATATATATATATATATATATATATATATATATAAGAACAACAGCACTTAGCGTGAACTGTTACTAATTATTTCTAAATAAAACTTATTGATCTGTTCAAAAGCTTAAAATATTAATGGAGAGATCATCAACACTTTGTAGTTCGTCATGGTCTAATTCCCCTGCTACTTTTGTTT